>NW_027271319.1:1615000-1807186 GCF_040938485.1 Diadema antillarum
ATTGAGAATGCTATTTATGTACCCTCCTCTTTTTTGTGCCTATATTCAGTTTATTTACACAAACACTCCTCAATTTAATTACTATTATGACTTATATCAATTGCCGTTATTATTTATATAATTGCCTATTTTCACATGTATATAGATATTTGTATATGAGCGTGCATATTTGTATCATTATATGCATGTGTATACGCATGTATTTGGTTATACGTATATATATATGTTTGCTTGTTAATGACTGTGTGTATGTATGTATATTATATGATGTATGATTAACGCATATGTACACTCCTATTAATTTTATTTTCTGCTATTTCTACCTCTATAATTTTCGTTATTATTTTCACTATTATCTTGATCATTCTTATTTTTTGTATACAATATCTATATCATGTTCTGTAACATCATAATTATTTTGTCCGATTTCTTTGATCCTCAGTCTTGATAAAGAGCAAGGCCCGAAAGCTTGAGAATAAAAATCAAACTGTGAGGATTCAAGCTACGTCTATCGTCTCATCCTTTCTCTCACCTATACACTACTAAGATGCCACGGCCCAGGGGTTTAACAACTGAAAACACACTTTTCACACACACACACACACACACACACACACATACACATACACACACACACACACTGTATATATATATATATATATATTACATATATATATACATATATATATATGTTTATGTATATATATATATATATATATATATATATAGATATATACACGTGCGCTTGTCAATGTGTGCATACAGCAACACACACGTTTGCACACACACACGCTCATTCATTTATTATTGCGAATAGGTCATTACAGCAGCTAATTTGAATTTGTGAGTCATGGAATATTTTTTTTTTAAATTCTCCTTATCCTATTAAGTGTTTTATGCGCATTGTCGTTATTAGTTATCTCATTAATGGCCCGGAAAACGCAATCGTTGTAGCATATTACAGCTACGTTAAATGGAAACATCAGGTCATCGGGGAGAAAAAAAGATCCGATTAGGGAATAACAGGTCATGAAAACAAAATAGTAATACGTGAGGTACTGTGTAAACGTCTGCGCCCCCGTTCGCTGAAACATGTTCACTGTATTTGAGGCGGCGCAGAATTTCTGAGTAGCGTGTAATTTGCACAGAATCCAATTTATTCTTTTTTCTGTGTGTATAAATGTTGTGTTTATAGTTATACGTGCATGTGAATGGGTGTATGTTTGTGTATAGGTGTATATATTTAAATGTGTGTGCGTATGTGTGTGTGTGCGTGTGTGTGTGTGTGTGTGTGCGAATGTGTGTATGTGTGTGTGTGTGTGTGTGTGTGTGACCGTGTGTGATTAGTTGATACTCATAACCGTATAGATATCGACAAAGCGGCTATCTAATGAAGATATCAAACTATAGCCAGCACTGCAAAAACCCAGGCTGTGGTCAAAGCTTTTCAGATACCCATAAAACTGAAATCGTTGACGTATTAGTGTTCATCAAGGATCTGTCTGGGATTTTAAATGTCCCACTGCTCGTCTTTGTTTATAAAGGAGGGGGCGGATGGGTCGGTGTTCGGCTAATATCTCCGTAAGCGTTCACTATTAATGCACTTGTAATGTACGATTTTGTCTATAGGTCAAGGCACAATCCTAGTCAGCCAACGACTCCCAATCAAATTGGAACCGTTTTTGATATGCACTCATATTTTTACTCGCATTTTGAGCGTAGTAGATTTTGGGAAGTACTCGCATGCTTGGACACGCTTGTAAAATGCTTTCAATTTCAATCTATCAATCTATCTCTCTGTCTATTTCTTTCTCTTTCTCTCTCTCCATCTGTCCTTCCACCTATCAAAGCAATATAACATAGATTTATAATCATTTGATTCATAGACATTTATATCCCCGTCGTTACTCTCTATATTCTTCATTGTGCGATCATCTATCATATCCTTCTCAATGTCTATCTACTTTTCAACCGATCAAAGGAACCTTTCTCCACTAGATCTTTCTTACCTGCAAGGACTGTTTAGTGATTTTGGCAATATTCATCCATTTTTATTTCTGTTTTTTACTACAAATATATTCAGAAGTGAATTTGATATTTTCTTGTGACGTCAAAAGCCTGCAAAGGAAATCTCACATGGTTATATTTTCACTTTTCTTTTAATGATTTAAAGTTTGTGAAAATTCTACTACCTAGTCTTAAAGGGGAACTCCAGTCCAAAAATAAGTGAGTCTGATAAAACAGAGTAAAATCTCACAAGTTCAACAGTAAAAATTTGACTGAAATCGGATGAAAAATGAGGAGGTCAGGAAGTTTCTAAGTTTTGCTAATTTCTACAAAACAGTTCTTGTACAGTGTATATGAATATGCAAATGAGTGAGCTGACCATGCCATAACCTCACAATTTTCCATTGATCGTGCACAAAACAATATGAAAATTCAATGTTTCTGTCGTTGAAGTCTGAAACATGACGTTATTCCTGGTTGAATAACTCCAGAATAGTGATCAGTTAAATATATGAGGATTTAAGCCTTTGTGCATAATTGCGATTGAATGAAAAACTGGAAATTTCAAGATTTTATGTACAAACTATATGGCAAGTTGTGAGGAAATGACATGCTCACTTTGCCATTTTCATATTCATACTGACCGTCCAAGAACTGTTTCCTGAAAAATTAGCAAAACCTCAAAATGTCATAACTTCCTTATTTTTTACCCCATTTCAATCAACAACAAAAAAATCGTTGAACTCGTAATACTTTACTCTTTCTTATCAGATTAACTTAAATTTGGGCTGGATTTTCCCTTTAAATGATTTCAAGGTCTTCTCGTGTAGAAAGGAATACCTAGCTTAAGTCAATCGTCTGTCATACCCAAAGGAAAAGTCGAAGCATGTTACTGAATACTAATGGCAATTTGTCTAATGTCATGTTCCCTTTTTCATTTCAGGACATGAAATACCTTCTACAACTACAATAGAACAGCTCTTCCTCCCCCTCCTCTTTATATACAATATGAATTTATATATCATATACGTCTTCTTCCCTCTTTACTGCACCCTGTCTCTGTTTCTTTATTGACTTACAAGACAATTAGTGAACGAGGGTGTGATGTGTGAGTTTATGTGCACGGGCGTGCATGTAAATTGGTACTGTGTATGATACCAAACGTCATAGTATATTCCATGCCTCTTACCTGTAAGTTCGCCTTTTTTCCATCTCTCCCTCTATATGAATATTCTCTCTCTCTCTCTCTCTCTCTCTCTCTCCATCTCTTTCTTTCGACTTTATTCAGCTGCTAACCAGTTTGTTCAATCGGTCGTGATTGGCTGAATGCTGTATTGTATCTTATTTTCCGTTAAAAAATCCATTAAAAATATGTGATATACATATTACAATATGAGAAAAGCTGGATAGCGTTGGTCAGAAATGTCAACATGATTGCCGATTTTAAGAGAGGTTTAGAATAATCATGCATCCCCACTCGCATTCCAATTTTCCATCTCCCCCGTTTGTCCTTTTATTTTCGTCTAATGTACAATACAATTTTATTGCTTATTTCTAATTATAAGTAATAGGTAAAAAAAAAATAATTTGCCGAGATACCTTCAACTTGATCAAACGTAACCAACATCTTGCTGGTACATGCATACTGCTAACAAGCTACTATAATCAAGCTATCAAGCTTGTAAGTACTTCCAATAAAGACATAATCACCATCCCAATAGCTTTGGCAAGGATTATCTGATGATCTTCGTGATTCAAAGCACAGATGACGTTTTTTCAGGAGGTTTGTGGGGAAGGCGAAGGGGGAGAGGGGAAGCAATAATTACCTGAAAATGCCACAGAAGATGACTGGGAACACGAGATAGCCGTCCCAGTCCCCGCCGGCCGAGTTGGACGCCAGGACGTAGCCTACCAGAAGGCCGTTGAAGGAGAAACTCCCGTTGTCCACACCTTGTTGGTCCAGCCGCAGAATCATGGCTGAGACCTGGGCTACGAGAAGGGCCAGAAGCCCGCACACGGTCCTCCAGGGGCTTTGAACGAAGAGTCCGGCCAGGATTAGTAGTCCACTGTAAGGATTGTTGACGAAAAGCGGCTGGCCGAGTGATCTCGCAACGGCGTTGACGAATTGGACGACGAGGGGCTTGCCGGACACCCAGTCGTTCAAGGGTTGCACGGTCCCCGTGAGGAAAGTGAGGTAGTAAGACGCGCCCGAGGCCGGGGACGGTGCTGTGTTCATCACCTGCAGGTCGTGATTGTCTCCGGGCTGTCCCGTGGGCGTGGTCGCGGTTCCGTTGGGGATGTCAGCCTCGCCATCGACCTGGTCAGCCATCGGGCAATGATTTTGTCCCAAATCCTTGGTAACAACTGCTCCGTTGGATTCGACGTCCTTGCGCAGAAATATTACACGGTAAACGAGCAGCGAATAGCAAGGCTGCCCATCCACCTCATTGCATCCATGCTCTGTGAGGACAATAAAACACTAAAAGACGAAGATTTACGAAAAATGTCAGGTGAGCAAAATCCTTCCATGTGTTTCTACACTCATCATCCAGCATCCTGACCATACGAGAAGAGCTACTGAACACAACCTCCGCGTCATAGTGGTGCACTGAGCCAGGGAAAAGCGGCTAGGATTCTTTATCAACGCCGCCTATGCACACACGAGACATGCCCGCACGGTGCGTCGTGCATACGGCACACATTATGCTATTTTCACCCAAGTCCTATATCTTGTGCCTGCTCGCATGTGCTCAAAATAGCCCGGATCACTAATTCGACTTTGTAAGTGGCTGCATCGCTAAAGCAAATTGTTCGCGTGCCGCTGTTCTTTTTTTTTCCTGTTATTCAATTTCTTTTCATCAAATGTATACGTAATTCACGCTAATTCAAATGCGGACGGAACATGGAATTTCGAAGTAGGTGCTTGCCTGACGCAAAGAAGGAATACACAACAGGGTTTCTTTGCGTTGTTGTTGTTGTTCTTAATTCCTTTCTCTGATTGTCTTGTTCCTCTATAATGTTCCCTTCCTTATCTATGTCAGTGGTATTGGTCGCTTATCGCTCGCATATTTTCATGTATTACTGAAGAAATAAGACACTTTCGTTCTCTTTAAGACTAGATGTCAACACAAAAACATGTGTCTCGAACCAGATATATCAAGTTTTCATAAAAATGCAAACTACCCAAAGCAACAATAATATTTACAGAATTAAATCAACAGATACGAGGAAAGCTATGATATATAGATGATACCCGTCTATCATTGATGGACAAACAAGAGACCTGGATATTCCTCAGAAAATCCAGACTCCATTCCATAGAATTAGAAGATGATTCAAAACTTTAAGTTCAGGTTGACAGCCTTTCTCGTAGCATTCATTATCAGTTTTAATATTGCCCCTTTGTTATTGTTTTTATTGTGTATTTGTGTGTGGGTTGTTGTTTTTTTTTTCAAATAGGAGATGACAACATCTATGTACTGCAGTCTTACGCAAGTTATGGTCTTAAATTCAGCAATTCGTAGGGATAAACATAATTAAATCCAGGTATGTCCAGAAAACAGTGGGGTTTTTTTACCATCATGAGCAGAGTTGAATGCCCTTCTCGGAGATGCACGAGCTCTCTTTCCGTCGTATTCATGCTAGAACGGACGTTTTTTTAATGTATTTTACCACTCAAATGATACTAGGGTCGTGTTAGTGGTTCATCTTTGCAGAAATCCCAATGGGAGTCAGTCGACTTATCTTGTCTACTCTCACTCACTTCTCATGTAAGGACACTCTCCATCTTCAAATTGCCTCTCTTTACTCCCCCTCTATCCGTGTCTGACTCCTCCTCCTCCATTTAATTTTCTTCTCACCCAAACATTATTATATTCCTCACTCCTACTTCGTCTTCCGATTGTTTTGTGACATCGTCTTGCCAGTATGATATAATCTATAATGAGTCTTAACCTCGAATGCATGCCCTTTTTTTTACATCTTACTCCTCTTCGCAAGATGTAATATTTTCATCTGAGATCTATGCCTTTTTCTATTTTTTTTTTATTTTTCTTCTGATATTTCGCCCAAATATTCTTTGTTCTTTTTCTCGTGATTGTCAAGTATTTATGAGGTGGGGGATGGAGGTTCTCCCCCATTTTCTTCTGCCTTTCCATTTCCATTACCTTTCTTTATTCTCTTCCTTCTCTTTCCTACGTCTTGTCATTCCCCTCCTCATCTTTCACATTTACCTGCTCTCAGGTGTTTATCTAAGTCTTTCCGGCCTCCACCTTTCTCCTTAATCTTCCCTCCTATTATACTTCTCCAGTTTTCCTCCTCCTCCTCCTAATCCTCTCTACCCCTACCCCCCCCCTCATTTCCCTCCTGTCCTGTTCTCTACCTCGCAATTCAACCCTATATATACTGATATAGTTGGTCGTAAAACACTGCGCTTTCATAAATCATGAGGTCTTGTTTTATCACGTCCGGACACTGTAAAGAAAGGTCTCATGTACCAAGACGCACGCAGACAAAAGAAGTTATAAGCTGCTTTGTCCAAGCTGCGTACGTAAACAAAGCGGCGCACACTATAGCTCTCCATAGATGTACGTACGTTTATTCAGGGAGTGAAGTCTTGGTGCGATCTTTGCTGAGATGATGCGGTTAAAAGAGCGGTTAAAGAGGTTAGCGAGTGTTTGCCGGAATAATTCTGATAAGACGCTCCGTCATTTTCCTGATTCGATATGCGACAGTTGATATCCGCACTCTTCCATGATAATAATATTCAAGACTATCGCTTTAGCTGCATCAGACGAGAGGCGTACAAAAAAAATGTTGCCATGGTAACATCGTGCAGCATCCCCCCTTGACATCAATTTGAGTGATGCAGCCTGATGTTCACCTTGACAACCTCCAAAGATTTATTTAAGAACTGGTTTATTAGGATTTATGAGATTTGAAATTAGAGGTAAGAAAAAACTCAGCGAGAAAAAGGGCACCGCGCTTCCTGAAGAAGAAGAAGAAGAAGAAGAAGAAGAAGAAGAAGAAGAAGAAGAAGAAGAAGAAGTGGAAAAAAGAACACCCTATACCCGGTCCCTTCATAATAATAATAACTCTTTTCACGCCTTGCCTAGCTTTCACCAAAAAAAGATAATAATAATAACATGTTAAGTACTGACGATTTTCACTGGTTGATTTCTGTATAATATCAGTCTGTATGTATACATATGGATTCTTTATACATATGTATCTTTTTTATGTATTGTTTTTTCAACGCGTATGTAAGCAACATGGTAAGAGAGCTGCTTTGTTTCTATGTATATATATGTGCGATTCTGTGCGTATGATTCGTTTTTATGTTCCCTCTGTTTCTCACGCAATTTGTCTTTATCGCTTCGCTTGACTATTACTATACTACTTACTACTCACGAAGAGACTGTATTCTACAAGATAGGCTTGTTAGCAGTTCCCTCCAATTCCGACATCTTTTCCTTGATACGATTCAGTTACAGTTTGCCTAAAAAAGAATCATCCAATCAGCATAAGGAGAAAAAAACCCAAAGAAGTAGCTACTTAACGTAACGATGCATCTTCTTGCCAAAGAGAAAACCCCTTTCAAGTTATCGTTGTCGTTTCCCCTTTCCAATGATTTCAATAATGTTTGCTTCTTCCTTTAAAAAAAAAAAAGAGGTATTGTTGTTTTTCCCTAAGATATATAATTAACAGCTTGTTGTTTGTTGTTATCAACTGTGGTTGTGAATTTCAAGTAGTATTTCACAGCAGATCAATATTGTTTAGCGCAACATATTCTATAGAGAAAACGCCAAACACCCCGCTCGCACAAAAAGGTAGCGGTTTTCATTTACATCTCTGATTCTACTTTTCTTCGTCTGACGTTTCCCCCACTGTCCAACGACGCTGTTGTAATTGAGACATGGCAGTTTGTCGAAACGGTTCGATTTACGCATCGATTGGCGTCCATGCGGTTCCTCTTGAGCGGAACTTGGGCTTCCTCCGATTCTGTATTTTCTCTTTATTTTTCATGAAAGTCCTGAATTTGAGACGACATAAACACAGCCTCTTCATGTGACATTGCGAATGACAAAATTCCCACAAGTCGGAATTTGGTTTGTCCCTTTCTTTGGCTGCATTTATATCACGCAAACTGGTGCATGCATCCGATTTGACTCGACAAGTCATGCGGTTTTGGGGTGTGATGCATTTAATTCGATTGTGGGTTATATTATGATTTTTTTTTTGGTCTCTCTTGACTGTTCAGTGTGTATATGTGTGTGTGTTTGTGTGTGTGTGTGTGTGTGTGTGTGTGTGTGTGTGTGCGTGAGTGAGTTTGTGGGAGGATGCGCTTGCTAGCCTAAATACATAAATATAATTCCATGAAATATACATGACGATTAGTCTCAGTCCCAAACTCTGTCTCTGTTGTTTTCCTATCAAGTTTCTTTCATGTGTATGTAGAACATAATAGTTCGCACACACAAAAAAGTATATATATATATATATATATATATATATATATATATATATATGTACTGGTTAGTATATGATATGTGTGTATGTATGTACGTATTATACTTTTCCTGCCTTCTTTGTTGACTTTCTAATTTATAGAACACAATTTCCTCCGTTACATAAAATTTGGATTTGTATTC
The DNA here is from genome assembly GCF_040938485.1 of Diadema antillarum. Classification (NCBI taxonomy): domain Eukaryota; kingdom Metazoa; phylum Echinodermata; class Echinoidea; order Diadematoida; family Diadematidae; genus Diadema; species Diadema antillarum. The sequence continues at coordinate 1,623,658 of NW_027271319.1, forward strand.
ATTTCTACTTGGACAGTTCATGTTTGATCATAATTGCAATTATTTAGCCTGTACAAATATTTCACTATTTATTCCATTGAAATAGTCAATCAGACAATTATCCAACGCGACGATCCAATCGTACCTACTTTTAATGAAAATTGGACGTACCCAATATACAATTGTTCATACAGGACCGAGATTCTGGAATAGCTGACATAAGAGTTTAAAAGAATCTCCCAAGTTCATTACATTTATAAATAAATTGAGAAAACCATATTGCTTATCATGATTTTCTTATTTTCTCTTGTCCTGACGATGGAATTGTGTCTTCACAGACCTCTGTTCTTTCTTCTATACTCCTTCCCCCTTCTCCTTGTTCTTCGTTGTTTTGTATCTTTATGTCGTTGAGTTCATCGTACTTACCAAAATATTGCATCTTTTAATTGTGTGTACATTTTTGTTTTCTTGTGTGTATGCTTGTATTGTTTCTTGTCACCATCCTGGTACGCACCGCCATAGATATAATGGTCTTTGCCGCAATACTAACATCTTATTTTACATTGTTCTTTGGTACTATTTAAGTAAAACTGCCAATGTGATTTTATCATAATAGCTAACAAATGCTGCAGCTGTTACCGCTCAACTTTGATAAATTTCGGATAAAAAATGCTATTTGAATCTTGTTAATGTAGTAACCCACATCTACAGGCTCTGCTTTTTAGTGGATTACTCTTTTCCATCGTTTTATTTTAATGTCATTCACGCAAAGTATGTAGTATTGTTAGTGTTGATAACTTGTACTTCTTTACCTCCTTTAATTATCAGGGCCGGGAGAACGAGGGGGGGGGGGGGGCGGCTCGCCCCCCCCCCCCACCCCCTTATTCATGCCCGTACATAGGAATACATAGGGTGTCACCACTTTGGTCCCCCCTTCCTCCTACTTTTTTTTTCACCCAGGAAGTGTCACCATAAAAGAAGTAGAATGAAAAAAACTTTTTTTTTTGCTTGTCAGCTGAAAAACGTGCCCGAGAAAGCCTTTTTTTTTCCATTTTCATTTTCTTTTTCTTTGCTTGTTAGCTCTGAAACCAGGAAGTGTTCCCCCCCCCCCCCCACTTTTGATAACGTGGCGCCGGCCGTGTTACTTGTATGCTTTGTATTATGTATTGTCATTTATTCGATGGAAATTAGTAGTTGAATAAAATAGAATTTAATACGTATCTCTTGCCTTTAGTATAATTTTACATTCATGAAACATATACTATAAACTCGTATCCTTCGCTTGAGTCCTTTCCGTGTTAATTTATAAAGCTTGTATCCATTTTGAATTTCCACAATTGCCCTTTAGAGTTCCAGGGTAGATCACATTTGGAACGTTTTGTGTCTGTTAAATCACAATGCAAAATGATCGTAGTCTGTGTGTTTGCATATTTATATATATATATATATATATATATATATATATATATATATATATATACGTGTATATACATATATATATATACGTATATATATATATATATATATATATATATATATATATATATAACATATATTATGTATAATATATATGGGTGTGTGCGTGTGTGCTTGTACATGAAGTGAGGTGACACGATATTTTCTCCTGCGACAATTACTCCGGTCTTATTTTCTCCAAGGACTTAAAGTTAGGGTAAGGGTTGTGATCGGATTTTAGGTTTAGTTTGATGTGAGTATTAGGGTTAGGATTAGGGTTATGCTTGTGGGTATAGAATTTATGTTCGGCTGTAATGATGTGCAGATATTTCAAGAGAGCAACTGTAAGAGCAAATGTCATGAAACCACGAGGTGAACAACCAGGCGGGAAAGAAAAATAAAAACATTAACAAAATTTTGATGACCTAATAATCAATGATTCCTGGGCAGCGCTTCATTCTTTAAAGGGGCATAATTTCACATCATGTAGTACATAAGTCAACAGCTCCATGTATAGATCCATGGAATTTATTGTGGTCCTTGAGCAGAGAAACCAATAAATTGAAAATCTTAAACAAATTACACTGAACAGTGATGATGACATCAGAGCCTCATATATTTCAGAAATGTAGCAGTGTAATTCCATTACAATACCGCTTGCTCAACAAGTTCACCTGCGAAAAATCCATGCATACCTTCTTCTTTTGTTCTGCTTCCTTGAGCCCCAACTCATGCATTCTTATGGTGAGGCTGTCATGTCATCATCCTTGTTCATTGCAATTCATAATAAATTTTGAAAACATTCTCATTACTTATCCCAATCACTATAAATTCTGAAACTCTGTACTCAGTTTGACTAATTTACAGTTGTTCAAATGTAAAAGTCTGAAAATCATCCGGAGGTCCCCTTTAATCATTAATCAACTTGAGCTCAAGATGACCACCGTAGACATGAGTGCTCCTCCCAACAGTGGTAGTGGTTAATTGGAACTGAGTCTATTACTAGTATCCGTCAGTTTTCTATCTCTTCTATCGATGTTGTTGTTGTTGTTGTTTTTTGCAGTCTCTCTTTCTCTCATATTCAACATTACTGTACCAGGCATTCTTTTCCAACTTTCTGAAATATATAACACATTATCTCTCTCTCTCTCTCTCTCTCTCTCTCTCTCTCTCTCTCTGTATGTACGTACATTGTGTATATATGATATGCGTGTGTATGTTTGTGTATTGATATTATATATTTTTTATTATGTCGTTGAATGTCTAAACGATTATGGTGTTCTGCTGGGAGCTTTTTGAATAAATGTGAAGAGGCTAACGATGAGTGAAGATCCATCAGGATTAGAATTTCCTTTGCCAGGTTATCCAATAACCTAGTAAATTGAAAAAACTGGCAAAGCCCTTTGGACGACTTTTTCTTTGCATTTTCATCTCCCATACTTATCATTTTCAACCTTGTCTGTTTATACATTAACTTGTATACATTTCATACATGTATATCAAAACATGAAATTCAAACCCGAATCAACGTGCTCTACTTTTCACAATTACTGCCTCCAACAGAATGTGATTTGATTCTCCAGGAAACATTTATTCAGAATGATGCACAGGAATGTATAAAGAAGTTTCATTTAGATTTCACATATTTATGATTTACGTTGAAATAAATTCAGCGTCATGATAGTGAACCGAAAAACACCTACATGTATGGGCTCAGTACGTTATACAGCTCACAGTGACAGTGATATTATTATGGCAACAAAATAATCTTGTCGTCATCTTTGTCAGAATCAGTCCATCAAATGATAATATCTGTATGTACCTGTTTCGATGGAGGCCTTCACATGTGGTGATTTTTAAAACAGTCAAATAAGGAAGGTAACTATTTACAATACCATATACAGCTGATAAACGTTGAAATACTCGTGCTATTGAAACTCGAGGCTGGTCAGCGTATCGCCGTGTTCCGTATCGGAGTATAACTCTCTTGTCGCACTGTTTATAGCTGCTGCTCTGGGTTCAAAATCTTTGGCAAATTAAGCTTATCTGATCTACTGCGCTGCACTCTTCTTTTTTCCCCAGTTTGTCACTGGCTGCTGTTAAGTAAAGAGATTCCGTCAACATTTTGTCAATTTACGCCTATGTTTACGGCGCAATATTTGCCTGATGTCCATGCAGCTAAATTTCACAGATGGAAGTGAAATTTTAATAAAAGATAAGAGAAATATTAAGAAATAACTTATCCTAGGGCAATTAAACAAGAAACACACACTTTCATAATCATAATATCACAAGTACCGACGCAAATACTCAACGCAAACACCATCAGCACATATGCATGTGTGGAGTATTATGTTTATCTATTGGCTAATCATTTCTACATGATAGAAAGGTGGATTTGCAATGACAAATCATCTCATTCATAAGGAATATATTACTAAAGAAATGCAATGTTTAGAAATATATTTGGGTGGGTCAAGACATCCATGACCCAATTAGATATATTTCAAAACTTCGTATTGGTCTTTTTTAATGAAATATTCATTAATGAGATGATTTGTCATTGCAAATTCATCGTTCGGTCAGTGACTAATGATTAGCCCATAGATAAACATAATACTCCCCATTCCCCAAGGAAAAAAGAAAAATTAGACAAAATAATAGTCATAGTAGAAGTAGTAGAAAAAAAATAAAATCCGTAGGATAGGATCATGCATGAAGTCGCGTTCGTGTGTTGCGACTAAGCATATTCCTACATGATTTAAAAGAGTTAAAAGCACTCACATAACCACACACATTCCCACCCTTCAATCCCGCATTCCAAACAAGATGAATATTTCAAATGCTTGAGCTTTTCCAACAGATGGGAAACAGGTGCACATTTACAAAATATCTCATTTCAAAAAGATAAGTTTAAAGATAAGTAGCAATTGTTGGAAGTTGCAACAATCGCAGTTACCATAGCAACAACATATTAGTGCTGAGAGCTGATTGGTTGCTTCCTGGCTACAGTGTTGTAATCGCAATAATAGCCACAATAACTGCAAACCTCTTATTGAAGTGAAGTATACAAGACCCATAGATGTGGGTTGATTCACATTCTATTGGGCTGCGGTTTCTCGTAGACTATCGCACCAATACGGGATTCTACTTGTCACGCGATAAAAATATCCATAATGCACCAACGACTTATGACCTTATGATCCGAGGGAAGCGCGACCCTTAGAACAGGGAGGTTCTCTCACACCTCCCTGCTTAGAACATATACAAATGCAAAAATGGCTAGCTTTAACTCTTCAATATTATTATCAACAACGTGAAAAAACATACATTTCCAAGAATTAGCAGTGAAAAGTTTTGTATGATTAAAAAGTATCTGAACTCCTTCATTTTCTTTTACCATTTCCGGCTTCTTCTTTGGGTATGTTTCAGAAAATAATGAGACAATTGCAATTGATGGCTTTACTAGCCAAAACACATTCCAAATAAGACCGAAACGTCATTCTACATATAATCGGCAAGAAACCATGTACCGAAGAAATATATCTAAACCGACAATAACGGAGCCCTATATTGTTTGCTACAACCATGACTTGGAGTGTTGTGTAATAAATATCCAAGTTAATTTGAAAGAACATGTTATCGAAATATAAACCTCCAAGATTATGGAAGTTGATTCAAAGGCACGCATAACATAGAAAACTTGCAAATTCTTAGACTGTGCATGTGTTCACAAAACATCATCACAGCTTCAATAGTCTCGAAGCGACCGGCTCTAAAATTGTCAATGAATAATTATACAGTATCAATACAAAGAATTTATCTGTGATACTTGCTTTAAGACTAAAAATTAATCGACCAATGAAGCAGTTGAAATGAGAAGACATCGTCATCTCCATATCTTTTATGATGGCCGATATCATTGTTTCGTGCAGTGTGTAAACCTTGTAAATTTCCACGACTTGCTCATTTTTTTAAAATCGAATTGTTTTGACAATTTCAACGCTGAGTATACTTTAGACTAATCACTCTTTTTGTCCAATAAAGGTCGATTTGAACATGCTCCGTGATTTTAACATGAAGCCGAGTACCTCTCTAGCACAATTTTATGCAGCACCTCGTAAAGAACGATCGCGTTTAGCGTCTTTGACAGTAAACAAAGAAGATCTTCACGTTTCTATTACTCCCACATTTTCCTTTATTGTTCAAGGTGGCACGATAGATTTGTTTTGTTTTGTTTTGTTTGTGTTTTTCAAAACGGCACATTTTGGTTGAGTTTATCTTTATGTAAGCCCGCTTTGTTCAGCTCCCATTCCCGCATGTTTAGCTGCCACTTCTGACTGAAGTTGCCGTCACAATCTTGCACACTGAGAGTGAAGTTGCCGCCGTAGACTTGGAGGTCGAGACACTTCCCGGCATCTTTTCTAAGCTCTTGCGACTGTGATGGGAGAGAGAGTGAGGAGGGTGGGGGTGGTTCAGAATTAAGTCGTAGGAACACTAGTGAGTTACATGTACTTTCAAAATTACCTTATCAAATAATAGATTTCTGCTCAGAAAGTTCGTATTCAGAATGATAATAAGTTAGAAATTTGGGGAAACATTTTTTTCAATCCCTTTGTAAAAGATCATTCAAGTTAGAGGTCATACTGATGGAACTTTAATTTCAAATGTCATATCCGTTTGATCGTCTTCGTGGAAAATTTTCAAAAGTCTTAAGAGTTGTATAAAGCATGCAAAAGATACATTTGCATGTCTTGTATTTGTCGTATACACCATGCACTATTTTCAGAAAGTGTAGATTTGCCTGTCTATATGGATGCTAGAATGTATCATTCATGGGGTCTTTCTTTACACTTTCATATTCGGATATCCATCATTTTCATTCAATATGTTGTTTTTTTTTCGGATCAACTGTGTTGGGTCACCTGGAAAACAAAAACAAACAAACAAACAAACAAACAAATCGAAACTACACTTTACTAACTTTTTCATCGTAAAACCACTCTTGGTTGCCTTTCATTTGATGACAGCCGTACACCTGGATTTTGGAGCCATCGAAATCCAAACAGTTTGTGTCGTGCTTGATTTCTCCGTCAGATGTGTACATCCAGACCTAATACAAAAAAAAAAAAATGACAAAACAAAACAGAAGATATAATGAGCGTGAAGAGCTGATCTACAGTTTATTGTTATGATGATTTTACACACTAGATTTCTGAGGAAGATGATAAATTATATTTTACACATAAAATGATAAAACAAATGAAAATTTATTACCCAATCTATTCTTTTACTGTAATGATGATCTAACATGCACTAGATTTTTGACGCAGATGATAAAATAATATACATACAAATGGCAAAGGTGACATTCCCCCCCCCCCCCAAATGTATCCAGGCAACTAGAGCTGAGTAGACAAATCACTTTAACAGTATGATAGTGCTTTGGTATACGTTGGTTTATTCAATGTAATGTTCATAGCGTCTTTCCTTATCAACCTATATTTTTTCCCATACAAATTTACGCTTCCAATTATATTCCTGCAATATGTCGGTTTACCACGTACTCAAATGTCATTATGCTGTTGGCTACATGAGACATCTATATCGTGTTATCCTCCAGGCAAATTCAATTAACACCATACCTGTGTGGTTTTTATACCGTACAGGCTAGCTATATATATGAGCTATCGGCATCGACCAGTGACCACAGAACTAAGTAATATGTCAAGCCTTTGATCAATAATGATCCCATGCATTCTAGTAGCCATTAGCCTGCGATATCAAATACTCCTGGTCAAATACAATGCTGTTTACTCAGATTATAATTCCTCACGGATTCAGAATGGCGTCCGCCTCGGAGATTGGGCGCATACAGCATTATGGCAAAGGTAATTATACCTATAGCCTGAGATTCGGATCACCACTACGCGCGTTTTACATTTTGAGCCGTTATGGGACACAATCGATTAAGCTCCATTTATAAGTTTGTGATAGGTTTGCATTCTAATCAAACCCCACCCACCGAATGTAGGGTGTGTTGGACTGATGTCAAATGATCGTCGAAAGTAAAACGATTGCGTTGGATGTGGACTCAAATATAATTTGTGTAACTTCAGTATATAAATTCCATTAAGGAAAGTTAGTTAACATTGTCGTAACCATTAGGCCCTTGTTTGCACAGAATAACACGGATGGTGGACCTGAGGGGTTTAAATGATGTGACGTCATACTAACATCAAATCGTACACCAATCCACCAGGAGGCAAGAATAAGTCCCATTGATGATTTGCTAATTTTCAGTTTTTTTGGTGTGTGTCTTTCTTTTTGCATGTACTTTCGTTTGTCTGTCTATTTATTTTGAATGTGAGAATGTGCTGCTGTTTTTGTCTTAAAATATATAATAGTAATCTCACAGAAGACCTTAAAATAATGACAAGACCCCCCCCCCCACACACACACACATACACACGCACACAGTCATAGTAAGATACACAAATAGAGCATACACGAAAATGTTTGATGTATACTCTCCGGAAGCGTCCATGCAGCCTTATTTTAATACCTGACTGACTCCCTCGCCGTGGCACGGGTGAGCTATGACAGGAAAGGGGGTCCTTGGTTTGCCCTCCAGTGTCCAAGCACCATCCTGTTTCGACATGTCGTATCTATTTGAATGAAGATTATGAAAGTTTGACAACCACTAAAACACACTTAACGGGTATTGAATGCAGACTGTAAACCTTAATAAACCCTATTTTATTACTCTATCATGTGTTTATTCTTTATTTATTTATTTATTATTTATTCAGTTTTCTTTACCCAGGGTAGCCCCATCAGTGGTTTAAACACTGTTATCCTAGGGGCCCTGCAACAGAATGACAAAATATAACAGTTCAACAAACACAAAATAACAAATCAAGGACATTCCTTTTATACATCATAACATCAACACAATATCAATACTCTATATAAATGAAGAAATGCAAAGTTAATCCTTGACGATAATAATACACAAACTCATATTATTTGAGAAAAATACCTTAACATTAAACAGGAATATCAAAAATACCCGAATTCTACCCCAAGTGAGATATGTATGCTCTTACGAACGCTTGAAGAGAGGTGGCGTTTCGGACTTCAGCGGGGAGCTGATTCCAAATACATGATGCATAGTGTGAAAACGATTTTTTTTTCCGGCTTGAGTTTTAACTTGTGGAATTATGAGACCATTATAACTTTACGTAAACATGTAGAATATAATCTCTCTTATATCAGTAATATCATCTCAGTCTGGGAAAGGACGATTTGATGAGATGTCAGGAGACGATTTTCATGATTATTGCTGAACATAATGTGTGCAAATCACTACAGTTCTGGCAATGCGAAAAGCAAGTCCAGACGATTTATACAATAAACACAATGTACAGTACATAAATACTCACAACCCACAACATAATTCACTGAACAATGATGATGACATTAAAGGCTCAAACATTCTAGTAATGAAGCAATGTAATTCATTACAATGCCACTTGCTCAACAAATCCACAAGGGTAGAACTTATGACTGCTTTCTTCTTTTGTGCTGCTACCATGAGCACCCAATCATGCATTCTAATGTGAAGCTGCTATGTCATCATCCTCGTTCATTTTGATTTGTTATCAATTCTGCAAACATTCCAATTAATCAATTCCGAAACTCTGTACCCAGTATAACAAATTTATATAGGTGTTAAACTGAAAAAAGTCTTTAAATACAGTGTAATCCTGAAGTCTCCTTTAACACTAGATACAAAGGAATGACATGGTGCCTTTCCACATTATTTCTCATTCTATGTTTGAAGACGTCTGCACTGTTAAATACTGTGATATACGACCAGCCAGCATGACTTGTATGAGGCAATAAAACTATTCTGGAGACAACAGATTGCTCCGACGTGTCTTCCATTATAAATTGCCCATAATATATCGAAGAAGGGCGTCTGAAGATGAGATGGAGATGAGAGGCTTGCTCCTCTATCTCTCGCTATTCATCTACCTCTATCTTCATATGTCTCTATCTCTCTTCATCCACCTGCCTCTATCTTCATATATTTCTATCTCTCTCCACCCATCTACCTCTAATTCATATGTCTCTATCTCTCTCCATCCATCTGCCTCTATCTTCATGTGTCTATCTCTCCATCCATCTACATCTATCTTCATAATATGTCTCTATCTCTCTCCATCCATCTACCTCAATTTTCGTATGTCTCTATCTCTCTTCATCCATCTACCTCTATCTTCATGTCTTTGTCTCTTTCCATCTATCTACCTCTATCTTCACATGTCTCTATCTCTCTCCATCCGTCTATCTCTATTTCATATGTCTCTATCTCTCTCCACCCATCTGCCTCTATCTTCATATGTCTCTATCTCTCTCTATCCATCTACCTCTATCTTCATATGTCTCTATCTCTCTCCCTCCATCTACCCTTTCTTTACATGTCTTTATCTCTCTCCATTACTCTACCTCTATCTTCATCTATATGCCTCTATTTCTCTCCATCAATCTAACACTATCGTCATAATATTATGTCTCTATCTCTACATCTCTTTCACACACACGAAAATACACGTAATACTCTCTCTCCATCTCTCCTTCCCTCCTACACCATCACACTCGCGCGCACACACACACACGCACACACGCACACACACACACACACACACACACACAAATACATACACACACATGCACACAAACCCTCTCTATCCCCCATCTCCCACTCACACAAGCTTCATCTGTTTTTTTTTCTCTCCCTCATTTTTCTCTTTCTTCCCCATTATCTTCCAGCCCTTTTCCATCTCCCTCTATTTACCCCCCCCCCTCTTCTCTATCAATCTTTTTCTCTTTTTTTTTCCTTCAAGTTGGGTCAGTGATAATAGAAACGAAATGACTTCGTGGCGTCGGATTGGAGTGGCTATAAATGCCAAATTATTCTCAGCCGCCTTCCACCTAATTTCGCCTTGGATCATCACTCGTCAGACACTTCCTCGTGGGTAATAAACAATCTGTTCTATGACTCCACCACAAACCCACTGATTACCACTGTAATTTGCATCTAATATGTAATACATAGGTGATGCATACATTATAGTTTTATGTTACCAAAGTATACACGGCATCAATGATCACCAGGGAGTACAAATTACTGCAAAACCATGAAAAACAGCTTGTACTCATTCCATAAATGAAGGTAGTTTAAAGGTATATGTGTCCACAAAAGGGGTACAAGAAACTCCCTCCAAGACCAAGATTCACGTAATCGGACGATGGAAAGTTAGCAAGGAAACCACAGCTGATATTGACATAGGGAGTCCTGAACATGAATTTACCCTGATTGTGGTTTGAGTGCGTGACCTTCTTATAATATTGGTTCTTACCTCGCCGAATTTCCGTCCCTTTAATGGCCACGACGTCTCTGGATAAACATTTTCCAAATACCATTTAAACGACCTGCAACCAAGTCTGCGCCTGAGTTCGAGTCGATCGGTGATGTTTCCTTCGTCGGCCGCTAGCACATGCGGAGACACGAAGTAGAAAAACTCCTTGTACTCGTCCAACCAGACTTCCGCCAGTCGTTTGTTGTTGTGACTGAGAAAATCGTGGTGGTGATCATTGTTGTAAGGGGCCTTGCGTCGAAAGATGTGGCCTACGTGGGAACAGCCGATGATTTCTAGACGACCACCGCACATCCATGTCTGGAGTGGGAAGGTGAATGGACAAAGCAACACAACGTAAAAAAGGTACACAGTATCAATGGTAGACTGTTCTATCTGCAAGCCATTATCCAGAAGTGAAGATGGAGCTCGTATAGTCGTATCAATCCCAAGTTTGTCCCACTTGAAGGGATAATGTAGTTTTGGTTGAGATGTGAGATTCACATTTTGACTTTCTGAGAGATAATTAGAAACCACTAATTCTTATGAAATATCAAAGAACATACAATTCTAAGATGAATTCAAAGTTTGTTTGATGAAAATCGGTTGCGAAATGGCTGAAATATCCAAAAGCAAAGTAAATCAAAGTGGTCCAAATAAAAAAATCGAGTTCCACCTTTTATTAGGACCTTCTTTTTTGTCACATATTTAGTCATAACTGCAAGACGAGGGATGGTAATTATATCTTTTATATGAACATTTTCCTCATATCAAGAGAATGAGGATGACACGAAGAGAAGTAGTAAATCTTCATCACTTTCTACATTAACACGAAAATTAATTTAACAGGCATGCTAGAGCGCAGAGGAACGTAAGGAGATGCTTCCGTTTGATCATTATTGCACCGCGTGGAAACAATATCAATGTTAACAAAAATCTCATGTGACTTCGCTACCTGTGGTAAAACAATGCAAGTGCAGGAATAAGTGTGATATGGACTTCATAAGGGAAATTTGGGAGGATGAGAGTTAATAAGTAGGCAATAATGATTAAGTTTGATTTAGAAAAGAAAGGAGCACAGAGGAAGAATAATGTGTGGTGTGAGATAGTGTGTATTTATAATGGTATCCACTTGCTTTGGTAAAGACCCAACCACATGACCTACCCTTTTACACTATAGACAGTGAAGCTGGAAGCTCATTAAAAAAAAGAAATAGGGAAAACCAACAACAAAAAAACAACAACAACAACTGCAACTACAACTACAACTACAACTACAAACACACGTACTTTGAAGGATATTTCGAGGTTCTCGGCTCCCCAAATCTCGTAACCAGGATCGTACATGCCCGTTTCCACGAAGTACCCCTTGTCGATGGCGAACAGCCCACCGGCCATAGTAGGGGAAGGGATGGGCAATGTCGGATCGCCTTTGATGAGGGCGAGGTCGCGCTTCTGGACCGCCTGCCACGTGAACGTCAGCCTCCAGTCGAATACGCCGACGAAGGGGATTTCCCCGTCGCCCTCGTAAGCTAGCGTCTCGTCGTTGATGACGTCAACGACCGGAGTGACCACGTTGCTTCTGAAGATAAGAATATTGACCCGATGATCCGTCAGCTGAAATAATTCATTTTCACTATTGCCTATGTTCCGTCTACGTCATCACGCTAAAGAATGTTGGAAGTGTAAGTAAGTGATGTATATTAAGCAGAGGGGTGAAAATATCGAGCCTGTCATCTACTGTTTTCCAGGCAGATACACTACCACCAGGCTGTCCCTGGTCAAGCTGGTTGCCGGCAATGATACGATGAGCTTGGAACAAATACCCCAGCTCGAAAATTCCGACATTGATAAGCTAATTAGTCCAATGCGGACAAGGCATATTAAATGAAAGCAGTTTCAAGTTTCAGTTTCAGTTAAAAATTCGATTCCCGCTGGTTCCTCTTCTTCGACATGCTTGTTTATAGATCAGCAGTTGCGAATCTTCCAAATTCCATTTGTACAGAGGGCAGACAAATTGAGAAAACTCATACCTCAATGTAGGAGGTGTATCGATATCGAGGCTGAGAATGTCTTATTAACCCACAAAATTCAAATCGGCATGAATGGGTACCTACAATGATTGCTATCAGGTGTGTATTTTTTTTTCTATTTGCAATGCAACTCACACAAAGAAGATTTGATACAGCGCAGTACGGAAAACACGTCATTTGGTCGAGATCTTATAGTAAAGACTCGCAAGAATCGCAATAGATACATCATTTCATTGATTTGCAACGGGCATGACAAAAGTGTGGCTGATAAGAGCACTGAATTCAATCAAAAACTGTACATCACTTTTAAATCAAGACTTTCACGTCTAATAAATTATGTGCAAAGAGATCTTTATCTAGGGGAGACCAAAGAAGATTCCTTTCAACCCCCTCACGGGTCATCCCATAGGCAGCAAAATTTGGACCGAAGTTTCTCTCTGCCCCCTCCCCCCCCCCCACCCCTCTCTCTCTCTCTCTCTCTCTCTCTCTCTCTCAACACTCTTTTTCTCTTTCTGCAATTTAGCCATCAGGGATGATCTGACATAAGCAATGAATAACGTCTTAAAATTTCTGAGGCCATAATCCTCGCAAAAAAATTGTTTATGATGACCGTCTCCTGTATTCTGTTATATTCAAGAGTTTTTGTCTTTTACTTGAGAGTTACGTAGTTTGTCTTAATTTGACAGGTACAGGTAATTCTTGAGTTTGCACCTGCATAAAATGACACCCGATCATCTTCATTATGTGTTATCATGGAGTGATGTACATTTTAATTCATGATAATCACTTACCTGTTTCAACTGTTAGATTCAAACAATGTTGCACTCTATAACCTTTTTTTAATTGACTTTTTGTTACATTTACCGTATGAAAAGGAAGGGGAGAACTAAAAATCAATCAATCATATCAATCAATTAATCAATTAATCAATTAATCAATTAATCAATCGATCAACCAATCAATCAATCAATTAATTAATCAATTAATCAATCGATCAATCGATCAATCAACCAATCATCGAATCAACCTGTAGATGAATATTGGAAATACTTTTTTATAAGACGGTTACGCAAAAAAAAAGTAGCTGATAGTGTCTTCAGCAGCAACTGCCGAATCCAGGGGGGCATTTTCATCATTCGTTTGTTTTGTTTTTCCTGATAAGCTGTTATATGATACTAAAATCTTTGCATCTGATTGGCTAAGATAAAATTTATCCAAAAAAAAATATCTGACAAAACGCTTGACGAAATGCTTCAAGAAGACTTTTCAAAGTTACCTGTCTTCAGCTATTCTTGCCAAGAGTGGTTCCAGCCATCCATCCGTGACCTCACAATGAGAATCCAAAAAGGTCAACACTTGACCTTTGGCCACGCGGGCGCCGCGCATGCGCGCTTGTATGAGGCCAGACCGGACGCCCATGCGCTCCACGCGCACGGGGACGGATAAGGTTGCCACGTACTCGTCAAGCTGGTGACCGAGATGATCTGTGACGATGTGGGAATAGAAAAAAACAAAAACAAACATGATTTTTCACTAATTATGGAACAAAAATCTACATTTATGATTGCAAGGATTACAAAGTAATATAAACAATATCAGCCAGTGAGATAGATTTGACTTCTGAAGCGAAATGTCTATGTTTAGATAATTTTCATATCACAGAGCATTACTCTCCGTGCATTAAAGATTGTCATTCAAGATCAAGTGTCGTCCAAAAATTTTCAACTAAAGCTTATGCGAAATCAAGATAAAGGATTGTCTTTTAGCAAGATATTTTGTCCCCCCCCCCCCTCCCCCACACACCCTTGTTTCTTTTACATTGTGCGCGTCAGGGTGTGATCACAATCATAGATTTTTTTAATTGATGCATGACGGAGTAAAAATTGTTACTGTCATGGTCACCTGAATGATGATAAAAGTGATGCGTGGTTATCAAGTTCATGTATTCCCAATTCTATGAACTTTGGTGAATAATGAAAAGAATGCACGGTTATTAACAAGTCTATGCATTTCCAAAGAAATGCAATACTAGTAAACCCTCCAAGAAGAACATTCTTTTTTTTTCTCCTTCCCTCTTCCCCCTCTGTCATTTATAGACACATCCATAAACACATGCACTCCCCCCCCCTCTCCTTATTTCCATACTCTCTTTTCACCTTCTCTTTACTTTTCTTGGATACCCAAGAAAGTTTCTGCAGTATATCCTATTTCAGTCAGAACTCACCTCTTGTGCTGGCGTCGTCAACGAGTATAACCTCCGCGAGGGCATGGGGAGGTGATCTGTTGATGACGCTGTGTACTGTTCGTAAGAGGGCGCTCCACGCTTCGTTGTGAAATATGATGATGACAGATGTTGTCGGAAGATGAGCTGGGTACTTCTTGGAAAGACATCTGTCGAAGACAAGAAGGCAAGAGACAACATGTGTTTCCGTTACCTTGGTAACAATGTTACAGGTGCACTTGCCAACTGCTATAGATCAAGATCACTAACATGGATTTTTCATATTTCATGACATTGAGCTTTGAAGGAAAAACAAACCAGTTTGATGAAGGAAGAATGTTCTAATACTCACACTTATTAGGCAGACAAAGGCTGAATAAAAGACAACTATACGGTTTAAGTAATACTATGCAGGGTACAATCCAAGTTCAAACAAAAGTATATAGGTGCAGTAATGACCATGCAGGACGACGCTCACTTGCTTATCATAGGTTTCCTTTTTATCTCTTTGAAGGAATGCTTAGCACAAATCGTCTCAAATTACTTTCTAAACACTGATTCCACAGGTTGGTTGAATAACCATTGCGCTTTATTATGTTGTGGAGTACATGAACATGACCATTATAATCGTACGGTACTGTAAGAGATTACCATTATCACTATACCAACACCAGAGGGCCTGAACGTCTGAAACGCGCTTTGTTTGAGGTAAGCCATGCATATTCCCACGTTTGATATTGTTTGATCTCTCTACAAGCGACACTTGAGGACTGACCCGGAAACTGATAAGTGTAGCTATTTTAAGCAAGGTGTCTTGCTCTGAATATTGTACACCCGACTCCAGCACATTGAAATTATTGAATTCTTTATTCCATTTATTCTATACGCACCCAAAACTATTTTGGAGTGTTAAGAAAACATAACACTGTCAAACATCTACCTAGTTCAGCTGTCGGTGTGTCGAAATGTCTGAACGAAGCAAAGGCAATTTGATATACTCAACAAACTCAGTTACTTCTCCGAAACAGGGTATTGTTCATTTCCGAGAAAATCGATGTTAAGCGGTAACCCTAATGATAACAAATAAACTATGTAATAGAACGTGTGTGCAATTACATACGACTATTGCCTTTTTAGAGGTGTACAACACTTGATGTACCCATGCAAGTTATTGTGCTTTCCCCAGGAGAGTATTTTCTCCAACATGTCCGAGGGAAAATGTTGTCTCGAGCTGAAAATCTAACTTCCAAGGGACTGGCAAGTGTTGCACTAAAGCGACAGACAAGGCGATATTTGTTGTATAATAGTATTTACATAAATACAGATAATATCATTTTCTCCCGTCGGCAGCCAATCATATTCTGGAATTCTATTTCCTGATGTGACGTCATTGCTGGCAATATCATAACAATTTCGGTCCTCGCTGCATTAGTCATGTGATTGCATTATGACCAATCACGGACCAGTATTTATGGAGACCATTCAATACAACCACCCTATTGTCCCTCACGGAAATCTTGCTTCACTAACTTGCAAACTCGAAATCGACATGTTTGCTCAACGGAGGTTATTTCATTTTGGCACAGTGCAAATTTGGGTGAAATTCACTTCGAAATTGATCACATTTTCTGAGATGTAGCCTTTGTAAGAACAAGGTTGCAATGATCAATGAATGATAACATTAAAGGTATTTATAACACAAATACAAAAGGTGAAGAAAAAGAAGAAGAAGATGATGATGATGATGATATTGAAAAAGAAGAGTTCAAAGTTTAGGAGAAAGAAGACGATCATGAGAAGGAAGAAGAAGAAGAAATGTACGGGAGGAAACAAAAGGATTAACAAGAAAATATGATAAACGAGACAAAAAAGAGGGAATGAAAAGTAAACCGAAGAAATAAACAGAAAATTCCTGGAATCTCTCGGAACTATTTTGGAAACTCCGGAAGGGGACTAAAAGCAGCAAGAAAGTAGCCCCCTGTGATAATTTCACTGTTTCTTTATTAAATGACAGCTCAACTAATGGTCAAGCCGCTCTGTCGCACAAAAAACCAATTCGTTCCTCTACCAAACAAAAACAAAAAATAAAACAAAATCAAGAGAGGGAGGAAGGGAGGGAGGGAGGGAGGGAGGGAGGGAGGGAGGGAGGGAGGGAGGGAGGGGGAACACATTTAAAATATTTCAAGTTATTTGCGTTTCACGTGTTTAATCAATGTAATGTGCATTTCGGAATATTGCCAATACGCTTTGACATGTCACCTTTCTTTTCAAACCAAATCAAAATCAATAAGAATGTTCAATAAGAATGTTGAAAAAGATTAAAGTTAAAGGGTGTGTACACTTCTGGTTGAGGTGAGGATCTAGCTTTTAACGTCTTGCGAGATATTCAGAAACCGCTCTATGAGATGTCAAAGAGCATGCAATTCTATAAGGGGTATCAAAAGTTTATTTGATGAAAAATTTGTTTTCAAATGGCTGAGATATCTGAAAACAAGGCGAAACAAAGAGATCCTAATGAAAGGCGTGGCCTGTCGCCCTTTATTATCATCATTTTTTTTTATATCTCAGCCATTTGAAAACCAATTAATCATCAAATAAACGTTGAATCCTTCTTAAAAGTACATGCTCTTTCATATTTCATAGGAGGTCTCTCATTATCTCACTTAGGAATGTTCAAAACATGAATCCCCACCTCAACCAGTACTGTACAGTCCCTTTGAGGGGATGAGTAATAAACCACACGAGTTGTATTCAGTTACAAGATGTTATCAGACCTTATCTTGGAATATAACGAAAAGCTAACAAACAGTAATCTGTAATAGACAGGGCAGAGCCAGGCAAAAACTGCCTTTTTTTCCAGTCAAGGTTTTCTCACTTGATTCTGGTACTTTTGACCATACTTAACAAAATAAGCTTCTGCGCCATCTTGAAATCTGTCCCAAATCCAAGATGGCCGCCAAATATCCAAAATGGCCGCCAGATGACCTAAAAAGTGCCTTCTGTGGTTAAGATTTGTCTGGGGATGGGTTTTTTTTACTCTATTTGATGATAAATGGTAAGAGGAATAAGATTCAGTGAATTAAAATTAAAATCAGTTTCTTTTTTATTGCGAAAATCCAACATGGCCGCCAGACGCAGCTCCCGAAATTAATAAATGTCATAATAACCGGAGGGCCAAACCCTAAAAACTTGCTTACATAACAAGTGAGTTCCACTCTCTCTACAAACTAAGTAGACCATGCTTATTTTCAATTTTTTATTGTAACAAACCACATTCCACTGGTCTACCTCAAAAAATTTGTTGCGAAAGCCTCCAAATCCAAAATGGCGTCCAAGATGGCCGCCATATTTACTGAATTTGCTATTTGAAATATAGAATTTGATAGAAACATCAGATTTCAACAAATGTGATGTCATATGAAAGAAAATAAAATTTCCTACAAGTTGATACCAGTTTTGTGGGCGATTGTGATAACTGAATTGAGATGTAAAGGAAAAACACTCATTTTTTGATATTTTTCTGAAAAAAGGAAAATCATGAAAATGCTTGATTCAGCATAAATCAGAAAAAGAGCAAAGGATTATCTTGAAACGTTTTTAAGAATTTTGTTTAACATATAATTAATATTTGGAGAAAATTAGGGGTCAGTACCATTTGCGGTTCAGGAGTTATAATGTCTCAAACTTGAAAACTCACTATGTAAAAATGTCCACTTTAGCTGTGACAAGACCTTGTTGGTCGTAAAGAGAGTCTGCACGCGCCAAGACTACTACACGCACCACTGGCACTGACGCTTGCAGCTATGCCAGTGGTGCGTGTAGTAGTCTTGGTGCGCGCAGACTTTTTGAGAAACAAGAGTTTGTGCCTGCAAACTAACTTTTCATACCAAGTGGTAGCTCAGGTGACGCTGATCGTTATTATTTCAAAGTAGATTGTTCTGATATGTTTTTATGCCTCCGCCAACGAAGTGGCCGGAGGCATTATGTTTTCGGGTCGTCCGTCCGTCCGTCCGTACGTACGTCCGTCCCATTTTGTTTTTGTCGATATCTCAAGAACCGTGTGGTGGTTTTACATCAAACTTGGTACGAGGGTATATCCTGGGTGATGATACTTTGTTTGGATTTTAGGGTCATGGGGTCAAAGGTCAAAGGTCACAGGTTACTTTGTGAAAAAAAGGTTGAAATTTCACGTTTTTCTCCATATCTCGCAAATGGTTAAAGGTATCTTCATGGAACTTAGTATATATATGCTTGTACCGATGCGCAGTGATTATTGAGGAAAGTTGGGGGTCATGGGTCAAAGGTCAGGGGGTTCAAAGGTCAAGGTCAACTCCTCAAAATATCACTACTTATATTTATGCAATGCCTGAAGGTTTGTTTTTTTTAACTTGATGTATGCATGTATTACCAAATATATATTCTGTGGGAAGTTTTTGCCAAAAGGTCAAAAGTCAAAAGGTCACAGGTCAAGTGAAAGTGCTTAATTGCACTTTTTCCTCCATATCTCGAAAGTAACTCAAGGTATCATCATGAAACTGACATAATATGCATGTTCTACCTGACAGTGATTCTCTTTGGAACTGTGAGGTCAAAGGTCAAAGGCCAGGTTTAGATAATGCTATTTTACCATTTGATACTGAAATTATACTTTTTCTCAATACCTTGAAAATTACTCAATGCATAAACTTATAAAAGGGTCAAAAGTCAAGTAAAAATCATCAGTTCCCCAAATACCTGCACTCTGACGTTTTAATCATTCATCCAATTGAAACTAGTTCTAGGAAAGTGAACATTCAGCACATTTGTGGCAAACCTGTCACTTTAATATTTTGCCAATTGTGTGAAACTGTCATCACACAGTGTCAAGACATTGATTTGTGGCAAACCTGTCATTTTAATATTTTGCCAATTGTGTGAAACTGTCATCACGCATTGTCAAGACATTGTACGAAGCTGTCATCACACATTGTCAAGACATTGTACTATAGACTTATTAGGAGAACCATGCATTATGGCGGAGGCATACCAGTCGCCGTAGCGACATTTCTAGTTTTTTTATACTAAGCTGTCAACAGTTATCAATGTTATGGTTTATTGAAAAGAAATGGTGATATATATATTTCCCCAATATACATAAGTAATTCTGTTCAAAAATACAATCCGACACGAAGGCTACGTTCATCATCAGATGCATTCTTACTCCAAATACCCAGAGTAAAACATGGGTATGGTGATCGTGCTTTTTCCGTTATGGGACCAAAATTGTGGAATCAGTTACCTCTTCAGTTAAGGGAACTGTCATCTACTGAGTCATTCAAATCCAAACTTAAAACTTATCTGTTCCTTTCATACTGAGGACTGTAATTGCTGTATGTCATTAATATTGGATCAATATTGTGTTTTTAATTGGTATATGTTGTATTCTTTATTTGGTATATATTTGTTTTTGTTTACCATTTTCTTCTTTGTTGAAATGTTTGCATATGTATATGCACGTAAATATATGATATCTTTTCATTTTTGAAGCGCCATGAGCACTGAAAAGTGGACCTGTGCGCTATACAAGTAGCCACTATTATTATTATTATTATATCTCCGTATGTTTTAGGCTTCATTATATATATATATATATATATATATATATATATATATTTTTTACATGGTAGAATGTTTTGTGATACAACTAACATGCACATATAAATCGAATGTCATATCTCTTCCAATGGTAAACGATACCTTTAGTGTGTTGCGTCAGAGTCAAATCTTGATTAATAATTTGATATATTTTTAGAATTTCTTGTATTGCTGTCTATCATATATATTGCCTTGTTTAAACCATATTGAGGGTTTATTTATTTATTTTTTTTTTGGGGGGGGGGGGGGGTGGAGCTCATTTTAGTGTTTGGGTAAGGCCCGATCTTTGATTTAAAAAAGAAATACTTCTGTATCAAAGATATGCTTTTGTACTTGAATGTTACTCTGCTGTTGTAGAAACGTGAATGATGATGGCATATGTGTAATAATATCTGATCCGTACATGTCCTTGAGAGCCCTTCTGATCCGAGCACCCCCCCCCCCTAAAAATCCGACATGGCGGCAATTTCTCAAAGTTGCTTTTAAATGTGTTGTGTGAAATTACTTTTCAGTATATCGTTCAAATAACACTGTCCAAAATGATTATTCATGCTGTATATTCACATTTCTAAGGGGCCCACATTCTACAAGGCTTGTCTTTTTTAGTGGGTCTCTCCATTTTTCGAATTATCCACAATGTTTACTTACTTCAAATCACTCGAGTTTTATGATAATCTGTAATGATTGTAAGGTGCTACGATTATTGTATTCTTTTCATCCTACATAGTTTTGAGCACCTGATTTTCTGTTACCAAAAAAGAAGAAGTGATGTTTATATGTTCTTATCGAAAAATGAAATAAAACATTGAACTGAATTGAACTGAATTGAATTTACAAATAAGCATGCTGAAAGTGTATTCACTGTGAATAGATTTTTCTTACATCGTTTTAGGCTGATTTCATGTGGGTTATAGTGTCAAAATTGAATTGAACTAATGACATTGGTAGATGCTTTCACATTTTAGATATCAGGATCACTCGATAGTGAAAATGTTCATTTTCATTCCTTTTAGAGTGATCTCAGGGATCACTCAAAGAGTGACGAGTGATCCCTAAGGTCACCGTACTCTAAAATGAGTGAAAATGAAAATTTTCACTCAAAATTCACTCCAATTTTACTTTAAATTTACTGATTTCTGTTATTAACTCCTTCAAAAATGAAACTTCCACTCGATTTTTTCTTCTTTTTCGGAGTAGAATATCACTGGTTTTAAAGATATCTCCATAAAAACCCATGACGGTTTGAAATAGCACTACAATGTTCAAAATGTATAAAAACTATAAATAGATAGCACAACAGAAAAAATTGTACCAAAATTAAAATAATACATTTAATTTGGCGCAATGAACTATGTCAACTTTGATGGCCTGCAATCTTGAATTTTTTGAGTGATTGATCCAAATTTTGTTTTAAACTTTCTATAGCATGGTTGTTTCAAGCTTCTACCTCTATTTGAAAGACATTTTTTTGCTTCATCTCATCTGCTCCAGAACAATCTACTTTGAAATGAATGCGATCGGCGTCACCTGAGCTATCATTTGGTATGAAAAGTTAGTTTGCAGGCACAAACTCTTGTTTGTCAAAAAAGTCTGCGCGCACCAAGACTACTACACGCACCACTGACGCTGCTACAAGCGTCAGTGCCAGTGGTGCGTGTAGTTATCTTGGCGCGTGCAGACTCTCTTTACGACCAACAAGGTCTTGTCACAGCTAAAGTGGACATTTTTACATAGTGAGTTTTCAAGTTTGAGACATTATAACTCCTGAACCGCATATGGTACTGACCCCTAATTTTCTCCAAATATTAATTATATGTTAAACAAAATTCTTAAAAACGTTTCAAGATAATCCTTTGCTCTTTTTCTGATTTATGCTGAATCAAGCATTTTCATGATTTTCCCTTTTTTTCAGAAAAATATCAGAAAATGAGTAGTTTTCCTTAAAATCTCAACCCAGTTATCACAATCTCCCACAAAACTGGTATCAACTTGTAGGAAATTTTATTTTCTTTCATATGACATCACATTTGTTGAAATCTGATGTTTCTATCAAATTCTATATTTCAAATAGTAAATTCAGTAAATATGACGGCCATCTTGGACGCCATTTTGGATTTTGAGGCTTTCGCAACAAATTTTTTGAGGTAGACCAGTGGTATGTTATTTGTTACAATAAAAATTTGAAAATAAGCATGGTCTACTTAGTTTGTAGAGAGAGTGGAACTCACTCATTAAGTATGCAAGTTTTATTGTTTGGCCCTCCGGTTATTACGACATTTATTAATTTTGGGAGCTGCGTCTGGCGGCCATGTTGGATTTTCGCAATAAAAAAGAAACTGATTCTAATTTTTATTCACTGAATCTTATTCCTCTTACCATTTATCATCAAATAGAGTAAAAAAAAAACCCATCCCCAGACAAATCTTAACCACAGAAGGCATTTTTTAGGTCCTCTGGCGGCCATTTTGGATTTTTGGCGGCCATCTTGGATTTGGGACAGATTTCAAGATGGCGCAGAAGCTTATTTTGTTAAGTATGGTCTAAAGTACCAGAATCAAGTGAGAAAACCTTGACTGGAAAAAAAGGCAGTTTTTGCCTGGCTCTGCCCTGTCTATAATATTTCCTTTCCGTCAGAAATAATACCCTGTTACAAACACACACACACACACACACACACACACACACACACGCGCGCGCGCGCGCGCACACACACACACGCACACACACATACACACACAACATCTGCCTCTCCCTTTCTCGCTCACTCACTCCCTCTCTTTCCTTCTCTTTTCCCTCTCCCCGGCATCATCCAGTAAGAGAGAGCTGATAACCTTAATACGAGACACAATGGTCTAAGAATGAGGGGTGAGGCTATAGCGTAATGTCTGTTCATTCTCGAAGGTCTTTTCAGGGGAAATTTGCAGAAATGCTGACCTTGCCGCTCATAAGTCTTACCCTCTTAACTTTGTGACTCACAAACGCACCTGTCCAAAAATTGTCCTCTGTTTTACTTCGTATCATCTTGATGGGGGGATTAGATCCTTAATAAAGAACCTTGGTTGTGCTCTATTTTTCTGGCGTCAATCGCTTCCCGCCATTTACTGGGTTACTAACGAGTTGTGGTCACTCTCCGGCGGGTTTCAGCCGCTATTGAGATGGGTCAGGATTTTGACGATTAACACCCCCTGTAGATGATGCGTTCCTTGCGACTTCCACAGTGAAATCTCTAAAGGGTAAAAGGGTTGTCTTCTATGATTCTCAAATTGCGATACCTCTGTGTTATGGAATGATTGCGTGTACCATTTGTTCCGAGGTCTCATTGCAAAAAAGTGGTCAGAGACTTTGCCTTGATGTTGAAATTAAAAAAAAAAACAGTTGTGTGAGCACATTGAATTTTACGGTTATCAAGCTGAACAAGGAAAGTTGAATGTGTAGAAATAAAAGAAATGATAATGATAATGATGATGATGATGATGATGAATATGATGATAATGATGATGATGACAATATATGAAGAGCTTGCTTCCAAAAGGCGCTAAATCCATCATTTTTCAGTGGATTTAGCACCCTTTGGAAGCAAGCTCTTCTTATGATGATAAAGACATGATGATAATTTAACAATAATAAGAGTATATTATAGTGGGGAGCACATTAGGAATACTACATTAGATTCGATTACACCCCACTTAATGTATAGCCCTGTTTCGAAGTGAAATCAATGATTTTTTTAATTTCATATATTGCATCGAATTATTGTAAAGTAAGACCCATCCAGCATTGATGATTTCGAGGGGTTAGATTTGTAATTGCATAATTGGTCAATGTGATACATCTATATTCGTAAGATGAAAACCTTAAGGCGCATGATTATGAAATAACTTTAATATGCATATGATATGTTAATCAACGCTTTAGAAAGTGTCAAATTTTAGTCACCACAACGTTCTATTGTACGTTCGATTTCAATGAAACTAATACCGCATCGTTTGCTTGATTTTATTCTGCGTATGCTATCGTCAAATGAAACACAGAGTAGCACTGTGCTTTAAAGAGGCCAAGAAAGCACAATGTTACACGTCTGGGAAAATATACCTTTCATTCAGCACTTAGAGACCAAGGTAACAGGAATCGTGCCAAAATGTCATATGTTCACACATTTTGCACTTTCGACAAACTATGACGTCTGTAGACCTAGGGTATCCCCCAACTCATAACAACGCGAGACATAACAAATCAAGACAAAAGATACACAGACTATGACCCTGGAAAGAGGCTGATGTAGGATTCCGAAGTCATAGTATGACCTAAATTCAAAATCACTTTCTACCACACATATTAGAAGTGACAACAAATACATTTTCCACAAGGATAAACGAACGAGTGCGATAGCAATCATCAAAATACTGAGCTACATGTATAGTGTGCAGATTGAGGCTTGATCAGTAGACCTGCTGTGACATCACGTAGCAACGATTGTATTACCGAGTATGCCGGAATCGCGGCTCGTGTATTCGCCTGTTTGTGCAAATCAAATCGCATTTTCACTGAATTTCATGGAAAAAAAGACAAACAAAAGTCAATGTCTTCTAGCATAATCATGCTAACGGAGAGGGAACAGTTGCAGCGTTAGCAGCTCCTTCATGACTTCACGCAATCATTTCATTTATAGAGGGCGCCATCACCCTACGTATAGAGTCCCTGTATAATACAACTGTATACACATACATGTATACACTAACGTATACGGTCCACTAATCAGTGAGACAGTTGACTAATTATTATTCAAATACTGCTCGATCCTTGATTCTTGACACCTTTAGTTGACAATGTAATTAAGTACATGTGATGTGTCACCATGAAATTCCTAGAATATTTTTTTTTTCGGTTTTTGACACTTCCGAATTCTGGAAATGCTTAGCTTAAAATCGAAATAGTATATTATCGTACTTGCCCTACACGATAACTACAGTGCAAGAACAATACATTTTAAAAAGGAAAGACAGAAAAAATATTAATAAAGTTGTACTGGCAAAATCAGCTTTCCACTAAATTCTCTTCATGTTATAATCTCCTACTTTGCATAATACGGGTAACACGAAGACGCCCTACATCTATAGATGCAAATATATTATGTACATAATCAAGCAGGAAAAAAAAACTATCAACGATTGTCTTATTTGATATTGATTAATTGAAACAAAAAACTACTAGTGCGTCCTTTGCAAAATGTTTCAACAAAACATACCGCCAGAAGATATTGAAAAGGGGTCCTTAGTGACTAATCAAGTTTTGTGAAGAGTCGGAAAATTCAACTCGCATTACGATTGGACCGAATTCCAGCAGGTTATCACTTTATGTGCCAATAGTCAGATGTGTACAAAGTTCACATACATGCCTGGGGCAAGAAATTAATGCGGAGAGCAGAGGGTTAAACAGGTTTACCTGGCCAGCAGGAAAACGATAAAATTTCGAACAGAAGGTATAAGACAACTCTGACAGAATAAAAGTAGTCTTTCCTCATTCTCCCTTCCTGCCTTCCTTCAATATTTCTTTCTGTCTATCTCCTTGCCTTCCCCATTTCCTCCTTTGTCTTCAGATGCTTTGTTTGTTTATTCTTTTCCAGAGTTCTCCCTCCAGTCTCGGCTGAAATCTGCTGCAAGCTGCAGAAGCAGGGAGGTGGGAAGAGCCTGCCTTAATCCGTTAAGAGGGGAATGGTACGATGATCTCTTTCCACCTTCTGCAGTTTCTTCTTCTGCAGTTTCTTCTTTTTCATCTTCTTCTTCGTCTTCTTCTTCCTCTTCACCTTCTCCTCCTATTTCTTCTTCTCCTCCTTTTTCTCCTTCCCCTTCTCCTTCATTTTTTGTTTTCTTTCTCTTCTTCTGCTTTGCTTTGTTTTGTTCTTTCATCTTTTTTCTTGTCCTTCCCCTTCAGTCTGGACTGAGATCTACTATTAAACTCAGAGCTACAGGAGCTTATGGCACGATGATCCCTTTCCACCTTATACAGTTTCTTCTTCTTCTTCCTCTTCTTCGTCTCATATTTCTACTTCTCCTTGTCCTTATCCTCTTCCTTCTTCATCTTCTTCCTCTTCCTCTTCTTGTTTTTGTTTCATCTTTTTCTTGTCCTTTCCTCTCCGATCTCGGCTGAGGTCTGCAGGGAGCAGCACGAGCAGGAGCTTGCCTTGATACACCCACTCTGAGGGGAATGGCATGATTATCCCTCTCCGCTTTTCGCAGTTTTTCTTCTTCCTCCTCCTCCTTTTCTCCTTCTCCTCCTATTCTTCTCGTTTTTTTTCTCCTTCTCCTTCTCCTCCTCCTCCTCCTTCTTCTTCATCTTCTTCTGCTTTGTTTGTTGTTTCATTTTTTTCTTGTCTTCCCTTCCAATCTCGGCAGAGATCAACTAATTCGGAGCTACAGGAGCTTGTCTTAATCCACTCGGAGGGGAATGGCCCGTTGATCCCTTACCAGCTATTATAGGGATTGCCCAGTCTCACTTCGCAGGATATATGGATTCATTTCTGGCTGCTTAGGTTTTCCTTCCCTCCCCTATACTCAGCATCCCCCCCCCCTCTTTCCTTTTCCCTCCCTCAACTTCCTTCGCATGATTCCTTTGACTGGCAATATCAACTTTGCAACAACAGCAACAACAACAAATTACTCCCCCCAAATTGGGATTCGTCCTGTCTGATATGAGTCCTGGATATGATACGCTTCGAATCCATTTCATCTGCAATTTGTCTGCTTTTGGCAACTTGCTTGGTTGCACTTTTCCGTCATAAAAGGTCACTGCGCTATCAAGTGATGGCTGTCGAAAAAAAAAAAAAACACACAGACGCAGACACAGAAAAACCTCCTACAAAGGCAGTGAAAAGCTCAACCATAACACTCACATGCAGTTTCGGTGCCACGAAATGCATTTTCCCAGAAAATGATACCGTAAGATTTGAGATAAGTTATAAAGTTACACAATGATAAAAACAACAAAATATAGCTATATATGGTTAATTTCCAAAACACGTTTTTTAATAAGAACTAGAGGTAGTGAGGTTCACGGTTTTAGTTGGTTTAAAGTGAAAACAAAATTCAGAACTGTCGACTTTTGCTCTTATATGTTCACAAATGTATAAAAAATGTGTGAAAAAAAACAACGCTGATGTAACATGATTTCAGTTAGGTAACTACAAAAACGCGAAATATTAGCCCAAAAGCTTCGCCGGAGCACAAGAACCACGATAGCAGGGCTTACCCGATGCTACGTGACGCTTCCTTCATGGACATGTTGGAAATACTTTCCGATATATTGCAAGCAATATTCCAGACGGTACAAGATGAATTTTGAGTCCCTCCTAGCATTAAGTTTTAGTTTTACTTGGACGAATATCAGCTATCTTTCCAAGCCATATCATGCCATTGTTTGTGTGCTTCCATTATTATAAAATGTGTGTGTGTGTGTGTGTGTGTGTGTGTGTGTGTGTGTGTGTGTGTCTGTGTGTGTGTGTGTGTCGTACTCCAAACCAATGGAGTGGCCCACATCTCAACAGGTTGGTCTTTTACGCGGGCTTGTAGTTTCCAATACATATAAACACGATGATTAGGGCTTAAACTTTTGCCACTGTCTAACGTATTAAAGGTATTTTTAACCATTGGGAGCGGTGACTTAAAAAAAATGTTCGAATTATCACATTTGATGCATATGTTTAGGGCAGTTACTAGTATATTACAAAGCATCCCACCTATAAAAATTTTGCAATAAAGCCTAAAATACAAGGAGATATCACTATTCTTCTCAATAAACCAGAACTGTTTATGCTACAAATAATTTTGTAATAACTATTGTTCACATTTTTTTTATATTCAACAATACTTAACATTGATTATACTGATTAACATTTTTACATTGGTTGTTTCTACCCCTAACTCACATTTTAGAACTATTTTGAAGCACTAAAGCTGGGTTTCTGTTTCATCTGCAAATGGTAAATAATGCCTTTAATGGAGTGACGAGCCATATCTATGTTAATCAATCCTGAACCACAGAGGAACTAAATGAAGAGAGGCGTTTCCGTTTACCCCAGCATCCCAGGGTGCAGCCACCCCAAATCACTGTCAAGTTGTCTGTCACTGCACAAGCCCTACACAAGCAAGGCGAAAACGTGATAATGAGTTCATCATCCTGTTTATCGTTCGCCCAAGCGTGAGTGAATCTCTCTCTCTCTCTGTTAAGTTTTTCTTTCTCTGTGTGTATAAACGCTTCTTGGCCATAGTAAAGCTATATATCTAACATCATAATTTACTCTGTCAAGAGCTTTATGTTCTGTTTTTGTTCTTTCTTTTGTTTACTGAAAATTCGTTCGTTGGCATTATTTTATTCTGCTTCTCAAATCAAATTTAAATAAAATTACATAGTTGTGAAAATTTTAAACAAAACATAATCAAAATTAATGATAAAGGAGCAATACAAAAGTGCAGTCTTATATACTATGTGATCTACACAACTTGATAATTTAAAGATGTAATTTGGTTTAGACGATTACAAGTTCGTAGATCCATGCTTGCCATAACAAATTCTGCCATGTCATTTGTATACTATAAGGTCTACACAGCTTGATCATTTAGATATACATTTGTACTATTATGATTTGGTTTACACGATTACCGTTTCGTAGATCCATGCATTTCATAATTCGAATTTAAAAAATCAAATGTATATGGAATAG
The DNA here is from genome assembly GCF_040938485.1 of Diadema antillarum. Classification (NCBI taxonomy): domain Eukaryota; kingdom Metazoa; phylum Echinodermata; class Echinoidea; order Diadematoida; family Diadematidae; genus Diadema; species Diadema antillarum. The sequence goes on from NW_027271319.1 coordinate 1,653,121, forward strand.
AGGGTGATTGTACATGAAGTTTCCACGAAGTCAAAGAAGCCTTTCGTTTTGGGGAAATCCATTTAAGGGCAGCCTAGTCAAATTCGATGTCATATCCACTTCGGTGTTTTACCTCATGTTGTAGATTACAACGAGTGAATGTCACCATTTCAGTATACAATAATACAATAACTTGTAGACTTCTCTATGCAGGAGTATAGCCTATTCAGTGTTGACACTGTTTTACCAGAGGGGCCTGCCATTATTATTACCCTGGCGTTGGCAGGTACCCATTTATACACCTGGGTCGAGAGAGACGTGGTGGGTAAAAACATCTTGTCCCAGGACGTAAGCACTGGGCGGGAATCGAACTCGGGTCCTCCGATTTGGAGTCAGGTGTCTTACCACTATGCCACAGAGGGCGTCATTCGACCTTGACTTGCCATATTTCACTGCTACTGATTTCAAAATACGAATTCTTCATCATACCATGTCAATGCATCAATCTATGACCACAATTTCCAATTCTGGATGACGATATCAGAATGATTGAAGTCATATCAACTTAACTCATTTTCAAGGGGAACCCAGTGGACTATGTGCAAAGTCTGTGGGGGTATTTCAGTACTTGATTTGATTTGATTTTCACTTTATACACAATATTCATTTTCCACAACAATGATAAAAATGATGTTTTCTATACAAATAAAATGCCGTTATACATTAGCAAAAAAACAAACAAACAAACAAACAAATGCAAAACAGAACCCAATACATAAGAGAACAGTTCTTTTTGAGCTGGCAAAAATTCATACTATGAACAATTACGAAGGGAAGCTTTAAAAAGCGTGCTTTGCAAAGTGCTACCCATACATGCCAAAAATGACATACTGGCCAGATATACGGCAAATAAACACAATACATGTAGCAATAGTGGAATATTCTTTTCCTTGTTAAAAGAAACTACATAATTCTGCATAACCTAAAAATAATCCGTATTTTGGTCTGAGATTACCACAGCTGTCTACCACAAGATATCTAATGAAGATATTTTTGGTCTAAAGTTTACTTGCATGGTGTACTTGCCTTGGTAAACACAAATTACCTATCGTTTGCATTCAGGTGATGAAGTCACTCAAAACTTTTTGCACACAGTACAAATTTGAACTGACGGAACTGAAGTTTGTTCTCTTCTCTGCTTTCGAGGTTAAGATCACGTCCGTAAATAAGCGCATCTAATGATATAAAAGACAGCGTCAGACAATATTGACACACTTCAGTTAATGTTGACTTCACTTACTGTTTCGGTCGAACATCTGGGAGTGATCGATTGAAGCCGATCATGTCGCTAACCATGAGATTGAATGAGTTCAGTTTGAACAGATCGTCTGCTTTGGCCCGTAGGTGTGGCTCTAGTATAACGGGTTTCCCATTCGCCCCTGGAGGCTCGCCCTCCGGCCTTGGTTTTCGCGGAAGAGCTGTAAAAACGGAGAGGAGAAATTTCAGCTAACTCTTTGAAGAGAAGTTATTCAGTGAAAAAACAAGAAAAAAGATATGGATTTTTTTTTCAATGGTTGAAAAACATGGCAAAAACACAAACAAAAAAACAAACAAACCTGAAAATAAATGACAAAATTCACAAGGATAAAGAGGTAAAGAACAAGGAAAGATGAACGCAACACGTCATCATAACCTCTATAGAATTGATCGATACATCCGACACTCTGATTGACAAGGTTCAAACTGATAGGCTTACTGTTGAGATTGCTGTTATTGCTGTAAGATATTACCATTGGATAATAATGAGATTACTCTTCAGACTTACAATTGAGATTAAATGTTTACAATCATATAAGCTCAGTAAACGAAGTGAATTGATTTATCATATTGCACAAATTTGCACAAAAATTGCACAAATTGCACAAAAATCTATAAGACACAATGGACCAAATCTTTGGAATACACTTCCAGATTATGTTAAATCGTGTAAAACTTTATATTCTTTCAAGGCTAGATTGAAAACTACATTACTGTCAGATTACAATCTATGAATATAGCATTTGAATATACATATATTTTTGTATGATCACATTTCTTTTCCTGTAAATTGGATTTAAAACTACAATAAATATACGCAATGTTTCTGTGTCTATCATTTCATTTCATTCCCATTATCTTCAGCATCACCACTATCACTTTCATCTTCATTATCACATTTTTCTTCATCATTACCCTGTCAACATCATCATACATCACCATCATCATCATCATCATCATATTTCACGTTACTCTTATTCGTACCTATGCACTATACATATATAAAAAACATAATGTATTTACAGTGTTTTATATTTTGTAGTATTTCTCCATTCCGCAAACAATATTATTTTTTGTGTATTATGTAGATAGGTCCCTGGGCTGCCACGTGCTCAAGCTTTTGCTTATAGTGGCAGTCCTTCTTCCGCATTAATTTCTCAGATAATTATTTGGAAAATTGGTAATACGATTTATAATTTGTTAATGAAATTAATTTACACATCGATTTTCCTTCTTTGAATCATGTACTTGTAATCTGCTTACTGATATTCCATGTGATATTACTGAAAATAATTTTGATTTATGTATGAAATTGTGTTGGAAGAAAAATAAATCAAACAAACAAACAAAATATTAGAAAATTATTCTTTAAAAGTAGAATAAAAGTTGACAAAAAAGTGACAAACAAAATAAAAACTTCATTCACATTGCCGCTTTTGCACATCAGAATGTGGAGGATGTAGCCTATTCCTTCAAACATAAAGAGGTTTCTGCCGCCCGAAGGTAACAAGATGAGACAAGCGAAGACGAAAGTTTCCAAAGAATTCCTAAATCCTTCCTGAAATCCTTAGAGCACGATAACTTGTGATAAGATGATAATCTTCCAAGAATCGGTGGCACGAATTCTGTCTCCGGACCTTAAAGAATGTACAGTGAGTCACGTGTCCCGTCAAGGTAGGCTTACACATAAATATTGCTACATCATCGAGCCTTGTCTCAGCTTAAATTTCCTGTAGACATACACCTCGTCTTTGTATATAATTATGTGTGTGTGTGCGTGCGTGTGTGTATGTGTGTGTGTATGTGTGTGTGTGTGTGTGTGTTCGTGTGTGCGTGTGTGTGTAGTTCGTTGGAATACGATAGGAGGAAACATACCCCTTGGCATTGCTTGGTGACATATATAGACATATAGCAATCATAATGTCATTATTGATAACATCGTTATGATCATCTTTATTTTATACTTTGAATAAGGTTACATAATATTTCACCCAGTTGAGTTGGGTGATTAGTCGAAGAAGTATCATTAATGATCTCAAATAAAACTGTACATAGATATCCAGATTAAAAAAAAAAACAGTGGGTATGCATTTTTTTTTTTTTGGCTCATTCTTTTCGAGTGATCCACGTCTTACAAGCTCCGCTTATCAGTCGTTCGTATTTTTTTCCATCGCTTTATTTATTTTTTTGTCGTCATTGAAAAGTATGCATTGTTGTTCTCATTATTCATCATATTTCAGTACATATTCATGCATTACACTTTATCACTTGTACTTCTTACAATTGCTATACAAATATAATTTGTCAAATATATATTTAGGAATGTATTCATCTTCGTTAGATCGAAATAAAGTAATTGAATTGAAATGAATTGAATTTACCTAATTAGGCAGCATGATTGTGGCGAATGTTCTTTTTTTTATTTTTATGTGTCATTTATGCGCCATTACTTTGTCAAAAGTGCACTTTTTAAACTCTTCCATGACATATCCTTGAAAAGTCAAACTAAGTTTGCGTATGCCCTTTGCACTGAGTATACATTCTTTGCTTGGATCTTTAGTGTAACATATGCCCTAGCAGGTCTTCATTTCTTTTAAAGGCATAATTTACCATTTGCAAATGAAACAAAACCCCAGAATTGGTGCTTTAAGATAGCTCTAAAATGTGAGTTAGGGATAGAAACAACCACTGTAAAAATTTGAATCCGTATAATCAATGTTAAGTATTGTTAAATACACAAAATGTGAACAATAGTTATAATAATGAGAATGCTTCCAGATTAAACTGTCTACAGTTATGATTTATTGAGAAAAATACTGATATCTCCTTATATTTTAGGATTTATTGTGAAAATTTTATATGGTAGGATGTTTTGTGATACAACAGACCTACACATATGCATCAAATGTGATATCTTGAACATTTTTTAAATCACTGCTACCAAGGGTAAACAGGACCTTTAAAACGTGAATACACTGATACAGAATGCTATCAACACAATCAAAAAGTACAGATGATCGATCTGGCAAAGTATAGCATTTCCGTGCAAAAATACTATCATATCCGAATTTCTCCAAAATTTTATCAGCAATGGTATAGTATACATTTCATTGAAAAAAAAAAGTAACATAATAATGTAGCATAGCAGCATTATGCAGGGTTGCATACTTTCGCATGGTAAATGAGGAAATTGTACATTGACATCCATACGTATAGAATGGCTTTTTCCTACCACCTGAGCATCTGCGTTCGCCATCCTCACCCATCTATAATGACCATCCAGGCAGCATGCTCTCTGATTATTGCTGTCATGTATCCCAGACTCACTGACTCATGATTGAGACTGAAACCTCGCTTGAACTTTAAAGGGATGATATAGTTTTGGATGAGATTGGGCTTTAGGTTTCCAATGGTTTGGGGGGAGATAATGAGAAACCTCTTATGAACATGGAAGAGCTTACAATTCTAAGAGGAATTCAAAGTTTATTTGCTGAAAATTGGTTTTGAAATGGCTGAGATAATGGTTGAGATATCCAAAAACAAAGAGGCTCTAATAAAGATGTGACCCACCTTTTATTAGGACCACTTTGTTTGGCTTTGTTTTGGATGCTTCAGTCGTTTCAAAATTTCATCATTTTTTCATCCATTTTCACGATCAAACAAACTTTGAATTCCTCTTAGAAATGTATGCTCTTTAATATATCATAAGTGGTTTCTAATCATCTCGCATAAAGTTAACATCGGAATCTCCCATCTCAAAAAAAAACACCCCAAAACAAAACAAAACTATACCATCCCTTTAAAGCGAAAAAAACTGGTATTATAGTTATAATATAAAAAAGTTTTATCGCAAAACTAGTCATCTCCACTCTTGTTAAGTTCAGATACAATGTACTTGCAACTGAAACTGCTAAGTGATAAAGTGATGAATTAGAATAAGCACATTTCCTTATGTTAACATAAGTTATCACTGGAAGGGTTTATCTGACGATGGATCTAATTCAAATTGTTTTAAAATGGCGCTTAGCCCATTTTAAGATGACACTCTTCGTATCCCTAGCGAAACAGACTGCTAACATTGGTGCAGAGCATATATGTCAGTACAAAAATTATTTTGAGAGGATGGGCGCGCCCCAACTTCAGTGAAAGAAATTGTTACATAAAAAAAAGACACAAAAAAAACATCGTAGAGTCTCAAAACAGCATAGAATAACGAAAAATATAAAAAAGTTAGTAATTTCAGTTTGATTTGATACATACACTCTATATTAATGTCCTGGATCTAATTTTGATTTCTCACTGTATCTGAATATGAATCATAATTGCCTTAGCCGTTGATTATGAGGAAGATCCACAAGACATGACAAAAATATGAAGTATTATTTCTTTTGTTAAAAAAAAAGAAATAAAAAGAAAAAATGGGGGCGCGTACGCCCCCTTTAATTATCAATGGCGCCTCCACTTTACGGAATTGCTGGATCCGCGCCCCTGAACTCTATTGTCATTTACCTGTTATTCTCTGTGTGTGTGTGTAGATATCAGTATAGTTCATTGGGTTTTACTCTTATTGTAATGTCAAGCCGATACAAACTTTCCACACTTTGTAAAGGACAAGTTCACCTTCATAGACATGTGGGTTGAGTGAATGCAGGAATATTAGTAGAACACATCAGTGAGAGTTTGAGCAAAATCGGACAAGCCATTCAAAAGGTATGAATTGTTGAGGTTTCTGCTCAGTCACGGCTGGATGAGAAGACTACTATAGCTTGTGATGTCACATGAGTACAACGATATAAAGAAAGAATAAAGAAAATTCAACATATTTCCATTTTTCTCGCATTACAAAAGAACACTCGACTTCTTTCTTTCAGAAGGCAGGGGGAATAATATTGCCCTTAACATACGTCAGTAGCAAGTGAATAATGTGCACTTTATTCAAAAAGTAAAGTTTTGTGAAATTCTCTTTTCATTTTCCTTATATAGTTGTACGCATGTGACATCATACACTGTAGTAGTCTTCTCTTCCAGCAGTGACTGCGCAGATACTTAAAATATTCGTAACTTTTGAACGGATTGTCCAATTTTCCTCAAACTTTCACTGATGTGTTCTACTAATGTTGCTGCATTCTCTCAATCCTTATGTATACTTAAATGAAGGTGGACTTGTCCTTTAAAGATCAAAAGAGAAGAATTCTAAGCTGAATCTGAAACTTCGTCTCTCACATCCTATCGAGGAGGAGTAACGACAATGAACTCTGAACGAACGTTGAATGAACGAATGAACCTTTAAAGGTATTATTCACCATTGGGGGCTGGAGTGATTTTAAAAATGTTTGAGTTATCACATTTGATGCATATGTGTATACGTCAGTTGTATCACAAAACATCTTATCATGATTTCGCAATAAAACATAAAATATAAGGAGATAACACTATTTTTCTCAATTAACCATTTTAGTTAACTATTGTTCAGATTTTGTACATTCGATAACACTTGACATTGATCATACTGATTAAAATTTTTGCATTGGTTGTTTCTATTTTGAAGCACTACAGCTGGTTTTTTTTTTTGTTTCATCTGCAAAAATGGTAAATAATACGTTTAAGCTCAATCTGTAATATTTGGGTGAAATTCCGCCTTTCACACCTCATCGAGGGAGGAGAAACGACAATGAGCATTGAACGGACGTTTAATGAGCGAATGAACCTTTAAGAACCCGTCTGGGGCTCGTCGGCCGACAGCACGAGCAAGCAAGTAATCCAGCAAGCATGCAAACAAAACTGGCAAGCAGGTTCACGAAGAGGTGGCCCGGATGTACGGAAACTACCTCTGGCAGATGAATAATGATCCAGCCCAGCGCATGTGTGGCGTGTGTCAGCGAAGAAGAGGCAAAAAAGAAAAAGTAAGGAATTATGAAGACTTGAATGAACTGATGATGACACCTACGTGTTTCCACTCATTATTTCGTGCCTGCAAAGTCATGTTAAGGCAACCACGCTCCGTGACAAGCCTCGGTAAATGAAGGTAAACTGGAGAACAAGTGGGCGGGGCCCGGGGAGGGACGGGAGGTATAGGACGGGAAAGGGGTGGGGCAGGAACCGGAGGTGCGGGGATGGGGGGCAGAGAAGGGGTGATGGGGCAGGATGGCAAAACAGAGTGAAGAGTTTGAACGATTCCCTGTGAACGGACGACAAAAGGAGAGATGGAAGGGTGGAAAGAAAAGTTAGGGGAAGTATCATGCAATGCGAAGTTCTATTCAACAGTTGCAACAGTGAGGAACGGGATAGGACGCGAAGATTAGACCAACAAAATATGGGGAGGAAGTCAACAAGAAGTTCGAGAGAGGAGAATCCGTTAATTATCGATGGAGACCGAAATATAATATTATGATGTTATGACTCAGGCTGGAGGTGACGAAAGATGGAACTATTTTGGCAAGATTGGTATAATATTGAGTGGCTGGTAGCAAGGCTGCACAGCACAGGGAGAGAGAGAAAACAATCTAGTATATTAAGGGACAAGGCTCTATACAGGAAATGAGGGGTTTGTTTAAGTGGTAGGGGTATAAACGCCATATTGCACACTAAAACTGCGTTGCTCTGCGCGTCCGGTTTGGCAGAAATCGGATGCTCGATTATAGAGATTTACGATAATAATATGAGAAGACACTGATTAACGTTAGATTTAAACCAGTTAACACCACTGGTAGTAGAAACTTCGATAAACTAGTCCAGCTACATAATGCAGTATACAATGCAGATGCATCCTTTAGTGTTCCAGGACTACAAAACCCCGGGTTCGTATGAGACCGTTTGGCATATCATGAAGTGTTATTATATCCTTTTCATCGTTAAAAGCCATTACCACAGGTTTTTGAGGTATTCATTGGTACTCCTTGGTCAAGCAGGCAAAACATTTCGTCCAGAGTTAAATGCACCATGCAGACTGCACTCAAACCAAAGACCACCTTGCCAGGTGATGTTTGTTATTCCGAAGGTTCGTTAATCTGAAAACGAAATAAGGTTCGTTATTCTGAAGGTTAGTTATCCCGAAACACACGAATTCCGTATACCTAGATGTTGGTTAATTCGAACATCTGCGGCGTTGTTCCGATGGTTCGTTATTCCAAAGGTTCGTTTCTCAGGAAATGCAGTGAGGTTTTTAAATCCGAAAACGAAAAAGCTAACGTTCTAACGAACCTTCGGAATTACGAATCTTATCTCGTTTTTGGATTAACAAACCTTCAGAAACACATACCTTGTGAATATGAAACTGCAAACGCTTTTTAACTATCAAAAGCGTCATCCAACGTCCCATGCCACAATTAAATACTAATTGTGAAGAGTTTCATGATTTATTAGGTTTGTGGACACTAAATGTGAATCAATGTTATCATCAGATGGTATTATGCGTAATTTTGTCATTATTCCATTTACCTGGGGGTACAAGCTACTGTGAATCTTTTGTTAGTTTCTATCCATCAATTGATGCTAAAGGTAGGACAACATTGAAGGAGCTCGGAAGAAATGAACGCTTCAAACTGCAGTATTGCTTCAAATTGCATTATTCTTGTCATTCTATTTCATCATAACGAAGTTTCCATTAGGAAAAAAATGATTTATTTCAGTAGGAGTTGATTTCAGCTGAAGTGTTTGAATGACGATCATCATTAAATGCCTATAAAAAAATGTGAAAACAAATCACAGTCTTAACATGCGACTTCCCAAAAGCCCACAATTTCTTCAGCAATGTTCAGAATGCAATTTGTTAGGCGTCACGGAGTCTTTATTGTCAATATTAATGCAGTTTGGGCACTCTGCACTGATACAGAACACTGTCGCACATTTACAATCCATAAAGACGTAGTTAAGACATTCATCGAAAAGGGAAATCCTCCTTGCACCCAACCGCACCCTCGCCCCTCCCCGCCTCTTCCCTCCCTCATCCCGATTTCCCCCTCACCCTTCCTCCTCCTTCTCCTCCTTCTCCTCCTCACCGTTTATGCAGTACAGGTTAAAGGGATAGTACAGTATTGGTGGAGATGAGAATTGGGCTTTCAATTTTTTGCGGGATACCAAGAAAACACTTATGAAACGATACAGAACATAAGAGGAATTCGAAGTTTTAAGAGGAATTCAAAGTTTATTTGAAGAAAATCGGTTTGGAATTACTGAAACATCCAAAAACAAAGTAAAACAAAGCGACTGTAAAAAAAAAAAAAAGGTGGGTCCCACACTTTATTAGAATTGCTCTGTTTTGGGTATCTCAGCCATTTCAAAACTAATTTTCATCAAATAAACGTTGAATTCCTCATGGAATTATATGCTTTTTCATATTTCATGAGAGGTTTCTCATTATCTCACCAAAAAAATGTTAGAAACCTGAAATTAGGTCTCAACCAAAACTATACGATCCCTTTAATGCAGAGCACCGGAAGTCCAGAGTCTTTACACGGGAGAGACGTGAGGGATACCCAGAGTGACTCTGCGAGGAAAGCTCAAGAGAGGGGGCTGCCTCGCTTCTCGCCTGTTGCTCGTCACCTTGCAACTGTCTGACTTCAGGCACCGTGCCAGCGAAAAGCAAGGAAGAAACACGCATTTCTTTTTTGAAGTTTGATTGTTTTGTTTTGAATTGTTTTGAATTGTGATGTTATGGTTGTCTTACTTGTGAACTTGTTTCCAAATTCAACACTAAATAATGTCCCGTAAGTTGTTGTTGTTGTTGTTGTTATTGTTGTGTGTGTGTGTGTGTGTGTGTGTGTGTGTGTGTGTGTGTGTCTGTGTCTGTGTGTGTGTGCGCGCGCGCGCATTGTGTGTGTCAGTTAAAGGGATAGTACAGTTTCGGCTGAGATGCGGCTACAGGTTTCCAAAGTTGTTGTTTTTTATGATAGTTTTTGAGATAATAATAAACCTTTTACGAAATATAAAAGAATATAATAATTCTAAGAGGAATTCAAAGTTTATTTGATGAAAATTGGTTTTGAAACGGCTGAGATATCGAAAACAAAGCAATCCCAATAAAAGGTGGGACCCGCCCTTTATTAGGATCGTTTTGTTTTGCTTTGTTGCTAGATATCTCAGCCATTTCAAAACCGATTTTCATCGAATGAACTGTGTGCTCTTTAACATTTCATAAAGTAGTTTCTGAGCATCTTGCAAAAAATAAAAGGCTGAATTCTCATCTCAGCCAATACTATATCATCCCTTTAAAGGTCCAATTCTGTTAGAGGTGATTCTTGGCAATGATATATGGTGAGTGACTCATCACAAGTCAAGTACATGTACTGTAGGAATGTTGTTTTGAAGGGGGAGGGCTTTCAAAGTAAAGGCCCGTTGAGCGATCCTTTATTGCGTGTCAAGGGGAACATAGAGACATAATTAAAGGGATGGTAAAGTATTGGTGGAGATATTGGACTTTTAACTTTTTGCGAGATACCAAGAAAACACTTACAAAATAGTACAGAGCATACAATTTTAAGAGGAATTCAAAGTTTATTTGATGAAAGTCGGGTTTGGAATGACTGAAACATCCAAAAACAAAGTAAAACAAAGCGATCGTAATAAAGTGTGGGTCCACACTTTATTAGAATCGCTCTGTTTTGGATATCTCAGTCATTTCAAAACCAATTTTCATCAAATAAACATTGAATTCCTCATGGAATTACATGCTCTTTCATATTTCATAAGAGGCTTCACAATATCTCACCAAAAATGTTAGAAACCTGAAATTAGGTCTCAACCAAAACTATACGATCCCTTTAAATTTCGTTGCACGTCCCCGTCATGGCGGGATTGTTACATTAACCTAACACTCGATTCTTTCAGAATTATATTTTGTATGATTATAATTAGCTACTGACGAGAATAAAGTTTTTGCTGGTTTTCTCAAACACTTTCTCATACCTAATGGATTAAAAAAAAACACAAAGTAAGACAAGAAAAGTGTATCTACAGAAGAATTCCAGCACAATAATCATCTTTAATTTTATGCTAGGATATTAGGAAGAAAAGGTGTAATACTGCCAGAAAATATTCTTCCAACACCAAATTAGCCGAGGTTACCCATCAAACCGCATATTTTCTGGGCTACTTAAAGGTTAAGCCTTGCGACCTTTTTTGTTTGTGTTCTAATGCAGCGTCACATTAAGATGTCATGTTTGCCAACTTATTTATAAAGAGGCAAAATTGTCAAAACATGACTCATGGTATGTAAAATAAGGACACATACACACATGCACACATACACACTCCCACACACAGGAGTATGCACACACAAAATTATGGGATCTAAACTAAAGATAGGAATGGAAGGATTAATGATAACACTTAACAGGCGTATCCGGGCAATTACCCTCAGAGGGCAATTACCCCCCTGCTAAATACTAGTTAGTGGTAAGGTTAGAGTTAAGATTAGGGTTAGGGTTAGGCTTAGGGTTAGGAGTTTGGGTTAGGGTTAGGATTAGGTTCAGGATTAGGATTAGGATTAAGGCCAGGGGAAGGGTCCGGGGTAATTGCCCAGGGGGTAATTGCCCTAGACCCATAGGCAACAGCCCTTGTGAGTAAATCAAGGGTGACTGGGTCTTGAATCGCATGGGATTAAGCTAAGCAAGTAGGCCCAGTGATAAAATGTCGAGCTCGTGGGCCTTTTTGCCCCGTGTAGATGGGCCTTTTTTATGCAGTGTCTAGCCCATGGGCATGTTTTAGTTTGTGTCTAGCTACTGGGCATGTTTTTTTCATGTTGTCTAGGTCGTGAGCTCTCTATTTGTTTGTCGTGTCTAGCTCCTGGACCGTATGGCTCGTGGGTCTATTTTCGTGGATGTCGAGTTCGCTGGCCTTGTTCACTTAGTGCCTAGCTCGTGGGTTGTATGGCTTGTGGACAGTGTGACTCGTGGACTGTATGACTCGTGGGTGTCACGCTCGTGACGTGCATCCAATCATTATTATTATTTTTTTATGGTTACAATAGGAAACAAATCGCCGTGCATGTTATCAAGTTAAATTAAAATGCTATTGATAGATATTACACCCACCGGTCAAACAGAAGAATGAGGGCGATTAGGCAGGACGCAATGTGGGGCGTACTCCGGGGATTTGAGAAGCTTATCACCAACCCAGGTACGTAATGCCCTAGGTGAATCAATGAAGTTAAACCCGTCTGTTCCAATTTCATTTCCGCAGGACCATGAAGCTACTACACAGATATGGTTAGTAGCTCCATGACAAGACTTGTCAACATCTGAGATGGGCTTTGGTCTTATAAACAGCGTGGTTGATCGGTCAGTGATCATTGGTGATCGTCGGTGCATCTCAGCTGTTTTGATACCTTAAGAATCGAATCGCAATGAACTTCGTGAGCAGAATGAGAGAGACAGTGAAGAAATGAAAGAAAGAAGAAAAATGAGAGAGGGATGAGTGAGGGTGAGGAGAGAGAGAGAAAGTACATAATTCTATTTGATTATATGTAACCCGTCATGTCATTGAACATGCAATAATATGTCTTTTTTTTCTTATTTGTAGTTTCTGATTCATAAGTCTTCGGATGGCTTCGGATACAGTGGGGAGAGTTATGTGAGGGATATTCTTGTACTTCCAACCTTCAAAATAAATCTGAAATGCATGAAGAACAATCAAAACAGACCCAAAACAAAATCCATTCTTGTGGAGGAGGACATTGTTTTAACTAGTTTGTTGTGTGAACAAGACAAGCTGTTTATGAAATCCCGAAAGAGTTCCTTAAATTGAATGCATCGGGTTCAATGAGTTAGTTTTCAATACTTCGTGATACTGCCGGTCTTTTAAAACTTATAATGAATAAAAAAATCTTTAAACGTATAAACTAAAAGCAGCACTTTTGAGTAGCTTTATCTTTATCTTGTCAGTCTGTTTACCGGTATGTAATAATTCATTAATCTAAGTATATATCTTATAAATTCTTATCTAACGTTTCTCAATCTAGATATCTATTCATTCATTTATTTACCTTTTCATCAATTTATCATTTATGATGATTTCTTAGCGGTAGGCCTTGACTGCGGTGATTATTTCCCCAAATATTTGTTGAAATTCATTTGCAGTTGTATGCTGTCTGTTCCCATTGATAACCAGCAGGTTTTACAATGTCATCGATCACGACACGATCGGAAAGGTTGAATGCAACTCGTCACAAGGGCAAGGGTCAATAACGAGCCGAAAGTGAATCGCCTGATAGACTTCCCTGAATTGATATAAACCCCCAAATAAAGCGTCCTCAATTACTTCATCTTTAAATCCCTTCAAAATCCATCCGCGTGACACGCTGCCGCAAGGCGGTGACCGAGACTAAAACTGGACGATGAGCCCTCTAGGTTGTTGTTGTGGAGTATAGTTTAAGGTGTGATTACAAATCAGTCCTTAATTGATATTTTCCTGGGGATACCCTCATTGACCGTGAGGCATGGAGCTAACATTAGCGGAATGAGCAATGCATCATTGGTAAGCACCAGACCTTTGGGGAATTCCTTTACAGTGAAAATACAATACCACAATACGCATGATCTTGTTCTCATTCATTTTCCCTTACTCAGTTCTTCCTTTTTTTCATACTTCTCATTTATGAATACATCAGAAATAATAGTACAAGTTCTTTTACCTTGTCAACAATGTGCAAAAACAAACAATATACATGGTACTAACACAGCAATTGTAATGACAACTGGTCGAAAACGAAATGGGGTTGAACAAAGAGAAGTATGACGGGACGTACATGAAAGCAAGCTTGTTTGGCTGTAAGCCCCGAGTAATCAGTGTCTGTGACAAAGAAACGGCCGCGAACGGGTAGAAGACTAGACCAGGCGATTTAATGGTACCAAATAAGAGAAGCGGGGTATGCCTATGTGATATTTCAAAAAAAATCCTCTCTACTGGCTTAGCATCTTGCATTGTTTTCGTCAACCGCTAGGGATATGATTGCACAAGTATCTACAGGTGTTTGTCAGATGTATTTAACCGTTTAACATAATGTCAAATGAAGTGAGAATTCATAAATATGATACTTAATCTTACAGCAACAAATTCTACATTGCATAAGGAAGTTACGTCATAACTTCCGGGGCACACAATGTCATTAACATCATGTGGAAGTATATTCCCTGGCGTAATGATGACTTCACCGAGAAATGTGAAGATGAAATATGATAAAAGTTATTATTTTTGTGCTTGTGTAGCGACAATGTCAAAAAGTTTTGTATAATTTCCGTCACAATCCTGTCACTTCGCTTCACTAGTTTCCATTCATCTTTTATTTACTCGTATCATGGACACTTCTGATAATGCAAAGCGTTTGTTCCCGTTGTGAATGATTGGTTGGGTAATTTCACAGTCTACCGTCTGACAGTGGCCATGTTCAAAATAGGACTAAAAAAAAACCGCAATATAAAACCTTGATGACTAGAAATCTCTAACAGATTGTCCACATGTTAGGCGATGCTCTTTGGTATAATCATCATTTTAGATACTTGTATAAAACGAACACTGAACGGAAATATTTCTTCGTTCGTCAATACTTTCCGCATCAATATTGTCCTCATCAAAGCATTACTGACCTGCGTGCTCTGCGATATCTTTTCCAGAATCTTTGCCATGTCATTACCAAAACTTTTCAAGTTCTCCTTTTTTTCTGGTGGTTTTTCCCACGGCTGATATAAGAAAAGATAAACTATTTGATATCAATTTCGATATCTGAAGGATTCATTTCGTATGATAATTATAATTATCATTCCTTTCTATTTTCCTTTCTGATCGCAGCTTAAACAACTGGATGGCATGCATTGCACAGGTAAACTGAAAATTTTCGGGAAGTAATCAGTTAATTCAATTTTGATATCTTATAGCGGAGCCCTAGCTCTTCTGGAAACTTATTTCTATTCAAAGAATTGTGTAAGAATTTTAAAAACTTTTCAGGCACTAAGCTTTAATCTGCCTTTCTGCGAGGCTGTTTGCTACATTCATATTTTGCTATAACTAGTTTCTTTATCATTATTATTATTATCATTATTATTATTATTATTATTATTATTATTATTATTATTATTATCATTATTATTATTATATCTCTGAGGAATAGGTACACATGTTTTTTTAGATATATATTTCACTTTAAGCGACGTTCGCTCTGCGCTTACCCATAAAGTAATGAGGGACAGAAAAATGAAGAGTGACTTTTCAAAATAGCATCGACATGTTAAAAGATTAACGTGCCTCTAACGACCCCCTACCACACAGATAGGTTCCCCTTCCAAACGTATGAAGAAATTGAAAGCAAAAAAAAAAAGGGGGATGACATTAATGAGTTAATCTGAGTCTTATCTCTGCTTTGCGAGCGAATACACCTAAAATAGGTCGCTTGGATCCCTATACTGCCCATCGTACCAATCATCAGGAGGCCTTGTTTTGTGGCTTGTGATTGGATGGAAGTTCTGCTTAACTTTTTTTTTTCTTTTTCAGTGAAATGGAAACAACTAATTAGAGGTGATCCGGGTTTTTAAAGGTCATATTCTAATAGCGAATCCTGTTATCAATTGTCATAATCATCCACGGTTTTTGGCCTCCCACGTGATTTGGGTAGATTGAGAAAAAAGAACAAACAAACCACACGCAACAAAACAGTTGAAATATTGTTGAAGAAGAGGCAAGCAAGCATTGGTGGAGGGGTATCGAGGTGCCCAATCTAATGTCTATTTTAGGTGGTATATGCCTTATCTTTGTTTTGTTGAAATACGGTGACATTGCGGAATTTTCTGTTTGTATCTGTTTTATATACTTTTATAGCCATAAGCTCGAAATGTACATTACATACAAGAATGGAAATATAATCATGAATTCACAGATTTTTTGAAAAAAAGACTGTTTGATGTACCGGCCATGATGTACATATATGATTGTATGTACATTCCCAATGCCACCATAACGTGGTGTCTCAAAACGTGCCACCTAAAATAATATCTAATGATCATCATATTATGATGTCTTATCTATTGTGATTATTACAGTAGTCAAACCCGAACTTCCTTTGACATATTCTACTCTCTGGGGAACATTTCGATATACCTATGAATAAGTCCGTGAATGCCATCGACAGCCTACCTATACACTCTGGCGGTGACTCTTTAAGGTGTTAGGAGTGCAAATATTTAATTCAAGAAAGCATAGATAGGAGAGAACTTGGCACAATTCCCGCGCGGCCGCGTGTTCCAACAACGTTGTTGTACATCAGATAATCTAGTATTCCGAACCTCGTTTATTTTCGGTTTCTTTAAAGGAGGAGGGGGAGGGGGAAAAGTATGCTCATCTTTCCGGGGCTGTGGAATTTTGGCAAGGTGCTCGATTTGTGCCCTTTCCTCTCTTCGACATCGTCGTTGGCGACACAGACAAACAGATTCTCATTTTTTTAGTCGCTGTCTAAAAATATATACGCCATCGTTTAGCCGATTGCCCTTCTGACGTAGCCCATCAATATGAACACTTAAAAAAACACACAAAGCAGAATAGTTCATCTTTTAAAACATCTGAATTTATAACTGTTCGTCATTTCATGTGTCTGTGTTTGCGTCCATTTGTGTGCGTTTCTGTGTGTTCTCAATATTGTCGCCACCTAGATTTGATATATTTCTGAAATACACAAGCTTGCAAAATGACAATTGTAGTAATGTTTGAATTTTCGAGCGCTAAATACGACTGTAGTTTTACAAGCCGTGATGACATGATTTGATATAACCTTTAAAACACACTCATTAATGTGTGAGTTCACGGTGTTTGATATAGGGGAAGATTATACTCCTGTTTTTAGATGCAACGCTCCTACCCGGACTATAAATTTCTCTGGAATGTTTTTGTGTTGACAATCCAAGTTGAATTTGCTATTTAAGGACCGTCATGAAAACACATCTTAAATTGATTACCCTCCTTTTATCGAACAGTTGTCACATCCGCACTATTTTCAATTTCCGCTATCAAGAGGCAAGCAAGGAAAGAGAATAGGCGATGAAGTTAAACACCTACTGTGGACATTTGCAACTACCATGAAAGCGGTTAAAGCTTATATCGTTGCAAGCACTGATTAGGATCTCATCAAATAAAAACACTAAAAATAAATCATGTTGGATGTCTTGATCGTGTATGTCACTTCACCATCAGTTATCTAACTTTAGGCACGACTGTACAGTATAGGCGACATCTCTCTGCGTGTTTCATGTATTATTTTCCATATTCCTTGAAAATTCTCATAACGGCCTCTAAAATGAAACGTAACAGCCACATATTTAATGACATTGAACATAATGGGATTGAAGGTTTAACATTTGCTTTTTTGTTGTTGCTGTATATAAATAGCGGAAGTGAACTTTAAGTTCTTGTTCCCAAGCTGCCCAAGGCTTTTCATTGAGCTTTCCCCCAAATTACTTGGGTGTGAAATTTGCCTCGGACGGTTAGTCGTGACATTTAAGATTTACTCAATTATACTCTGCCATGATTCTAATGTATAATTTGTAAATAGAAAACTTTTTTAATCATTATCTTAAAACTGGATGGCGAGTGATATGTTGAAGTTAAATGAGGACAAAACTCAAAGCATTGTTTTCTCATCTAGTAGACTACGCCCTACGGGAGATACAAGCATTCGGCTTGGAAACACTACTGTCAATGTATCACACACTGTAAAAAATCTAGGTGTTCATTTTGACCAGATACTGTCGATGACAGATCATGTCAGTAGAGTGTGCCAGACAGCAAACCTCCATCTGAGAAACATATCTCATGTTCGAAAGTATCTTACAGAAGATGCATGTAACCATGCAGTGCGCTCTCTAGTTCTTAGCAGGCTTGATTATGGAAATTCTCTGCTGGCAAATATGAATGTCAGTGATGTGAAAAGACTCCAAAAAGTCCAAAATCGAGCGGCTCGCCTGGTGCTTGGTGTAAAGAGAAGATCCCCGAGTGCTCCTTTACTGAAGCAGTTACACTGGCTCCCCATCAAAGAGCGTATCGATTTCAAACTAGCCCTTCTTGTCTATAAATGCATGATGAATACCGCTCCTCAATACCTATCCAACCTACTAACCACCCCTACAGCCACCAGATATCAACTCCGGTCACAAAATGATAAGACAGTCCTACAAATCCCACAAGCAAAAACCAAAGCTTTCGAACGTACATTTTCACATGCTGGATCTGTTGTCTGGAACACTCTACCAAAACAACTCCGTCTATGTGATTCAGAGGAAATGTTTAGAAGGAAACTCAAGACTGAACTATTTCAATTGTAACTACTAAGTATGTTCCTATGCTTTATGAATGTTGTTTGTTGATGTATGTACAGCGCTTTGATCAGGTCCTGTAAAAGCGCTCAATAAGAAATAGTTATTATTATTATTATTATTAAAAAATTGTTTCATGTGCTGATATACACCATAACATTAATTGATTTAATTGAATAATTTAATTGGTTCAATTAATTTCTATTCTTCTCTTTTGTTACAATTAGACATTTACATTTACGAAGTGAAGAAGCCTGGTCTGAGATAGACATTCATCTCGATCTTAAAAGGATCGGTTTTTGCTGCATCGAACCTCATTCCGAAGCTGTTAAGTCCTCACTTCGTATATCATCCGATTAAGAAATCAGTCAAGGGGATAAAAACAGAACGTGATTTCTTCGCGACCGATCTTCACGAAGCAAGCCATTGCAAAAAGAGGAGGACTTTAAAGAATACGCACGAAACCCACCGCCTACGGATGGAAAGAGATCGTCCTATTTTTAAACGGGGGCTTTCCTTTACCCCCATGCGAGCGGCTCCCCCACCCTACTAAGTATTGCCTTTCGACGACATTCCCCCGTCGATGATGGTCGTTTTTAGCTCCTGAACTTAACCAACTATATTGCTAAAGGGGATCATATTCCTGTCAAATATCAATGCAATATAGTGCAGTGCGCCCACGGAAGACAGAAATTATCTGTCTTGTTGATTCCATTGTCTCACTCCTCATTCGTTTCTCTCGCATCGAATCGAGACAGGAATGAAACGTGATGAGTTGCCATGGCAACAGAGGGAGGAAAGGGTGGGTTTTAAGTACACGAAATACCCCCTTATTTGTTTTTTTACTCTCTCTCTCTCTCTCTCTCTCCCTCTCTTCTCTTTCACTAGAATTCTCTCATAAACACAATCTATAATAACAATTCCATGGACACGTTATTCCTCTGTGTGTGTATGTATGTATGTATGTATGTATGTATGTATGTATGATTCTATCTATCTATCTATCTATCTGTCTATCTATCTGTCTATCTCTATCACACACACACACACACACACACACATACACACACAAATAGCTTACAATTGCTTGTCGTGCGAGTTGTTATTGTTGTTCGTTTTTGCTTTTTTTATGTGCTCACAAATTGTATGTATATTTGGGGAGGGGGATTTCATGAAGTGTTTTGTCCGACAAATTTCGCTATCAGCCAATCATATGCAAGGAGTTCAGTGGCTTATAATA
Organism: Diadema antillarum; assembly: GCF_040938485.1. Lineage (NCBI taxonomy): Eukaryota > Metazoa > Echinodermata > Echinoidea > Diadematoida > Diadematidae > Diadema > Diadema antillarum. The sequence continues at coordinate 1,672,945 of NW_027271319.1, forward strand.
CACGCGATAGTTGGTCACAAAAAGTATCTGATAAAACGCTTCATGAAATGCCCCCTTGCGATACATGTTTCTTGCCATTTTTTGTGTGTTTATATTTATTTTGTTTTGTTTTGCTTCGTTTTGCTTTGTTTGTTTGTTTTTTAATCTCTCCCTCTGCCCCCCCCCCTCTCTCTTTTCCCATATCTAACTCTATCTATCTATCTATCTATCTATCTATCTGATGAATGATATAATGATGAAATGGTTCATGTCCACACACGAAGCGACCTTTCATTGACCAGTCAAATCCGAGCATCCAGGGGGTCGGGAGTGCTTAATCACGTGACATGTGCCCTGTGTGACGCATCGACACTAAATTAGCGCCCCTACTCGTCAACTGCTCTGCACATCCTCAATCGGCGTTCGTGGACAGCGAGACGAAAAACATGGTTTGGGGTTTGACAGCTGTCTGGACCTTACAATGTACTTTGCGCCTCGGCCATATAATCTGCTACGCCTCTTACTCAAAGACTTAGAAAGAGAAATGTAACAGACAGAAAAATGAATAAAATTAACAGGCTGCATCAGGGGATAACGCCTGTTTCTCAGAGTAAGGGTTAACATTGCCCTACAAGGTTCCTGTTCAATGAATCATGTAATGATACAGCAAAAGAGTGACAACTTGCTGATCCGTAATTTTATCTACAAGCATGCCTATCTTTTTACAATTTTTATCATTATATATATATATATATATATATATATATATATATATCATATATCATATATCATATATTATATATCATATATCATACATTATGTATTATATATTATACATTATATAATATATATTGAATATGTGTGTATGTGGGCGTGTGTGGGCGTGTGTGTGTAAAGTAGTTCGTAATCCATGTGTCAGTCAAATAGTATCATCAATAGTAGGAGCACAGAACTGCAGAAATGCATCATAGTTTTGATTCAAAAATCAAAATCACTTGAATAAAAATCACTTGACATAGGGCAGGGTGCCAGAAATTCTGCGCTTTGTAAATAACAGCATGACAACATGATAAATCACTAGATTTCTGTTCTCCTATTGATGATAATAATACATAAGCACATATGTCCTTTAATTTGACAATGATCGAAAGAAGAAAGGAAGTAACATTTCAAAAGTGACGGATGAAGATTAATGTGGAAACAGAAATCCCAGGGAGACAAAATTCTAGTATGCAAATAGATTAAACTGGGAAGTATCACCTTTCGCATTCACAATACGTGGCCCGACATACCCAAATCCATGAAGCTTTACTGTGAACGTGTTCTCCAGCGCTTTTAAAATACGTCACCCATATTAATAGCTCGTCAAGCGGATCCCATTCAAAAGTTCCGAGGATCGGTCTTCGCCGGAATAAAAGTTAAAATATACTTTCCTTCTCCTTCCCCCTTCCATCTTCTTTTTCTCCCCCCCCCCCTCTCTCTCTCTCTCTCTCTCTCTCTCTCTCTCTCTCTCTCTCTCTCTCACAGACAGACAGACAGACAGACACACACACACAAACACACACACACTCTTTCTCCTTCCTTTCTCTCCCCTCTCAAAATATAATCGATCGTCGCAATCAAAACTGCGCATGGGGATATGATTGTCCGCTTTTGTACTTTGATCTTTTTTTTTAAATATTTCAAGCCAGCTCATAGCAAATATACAATGCTATCATTCAAAACTCGAAGAGTAATTTTTAAATATAATGTTTGAAGTTTGAAGTGTGATTTCTACTTTGAGGGAATCGTTTGTTCAGTGAAGCAGATTTGCCGAAACTGCTACCGTGTTTGCACTTGAATTTAATACACCCCACTTATGGCTGTCCTGCAATGGTTAGCATAACTCAGAACAGATCATAAATGGCGTTTGGATAAAGATCGCATTCTAATGAAGTATAATGGTCAAGTCTACACCAAATATGATAAGTTCTGTGATTTTGTAAACTCATACCAACGCATGGCAAAGTTTGGGAGACCTATAATGTAAACTTAGTTACTTGTTTTGAGAAGGCTTTCACAAATGGTGACTTCTTGAGAGGATGTCAGGTAGTCGTGATTACCTGTAAACGGTTCATAGCTCTGATCAGGGAGGTTCGACTTCCCTGCTCTGATAAAACCTACGTACGTTTAAAGAACCCTTCTCTCACTCTTAGAGATAACGTAATCAATCATATTATTGTGATCCTTAATTGATATTTCCTTTCTGTTTGTCTTCCATGCATATTAAGTAACTATAAAGTAATTCCCCTAAATTTTGCGTCTATCATTTCATTAATTGATTACATGTTCATAAATGCACTTTCCTTTTCTGTTGAAGATCTATCATCCTCAAACAGGTTTATTTGTTCATGAGAGTGATTAAAAGTCAACTTATCAATGTCACCTGTAACCGTAGTGATATCAATTGTTACGATAATACAAATGGTCACTACAATGATGATGATTATTATGATTATGATAATGAATGCAACACAAATTTTTGTAGTAATGATATACCAATGATGATAACAACAACGGTAAATTGACAACAAATATAAGAGACGATGTTTCATGGCAGATGATCATGAACTCAAGGAAATATGTTTCTCTTGTATATACGCATATGTTGTAAAGATGTGCACATTTCGGACTGCAAGAATTCCATTGTTATTTTCCTCTTTATCTTATTTCTTTGTTTGTGTTCATTGCCATTTTTGGCAACCTTCCAATAAAGAGATATGCAATATCATCATATATATTGCAAACTGTAAGGCCTATACAATAATATTGACGCAAGCATCTGAGCACATTTTTTTTTTTTATTATAGCAACGACCGTTAGTGATCAAAGCGGATTAGATTTTGTCCTACATTTGTCATGGCGCAATGCAAAAAACAAAAAACAACAACAACGACGACGACGTCGTGAGTTATTTTGAAATGATTCTGCCTAAAATATTTTTCCAGGTATTAATGACTTCCCATTGATAGCACCGATTAAGCAGATTATATTGATTGTTCAGAATAAGTCAATGTCAAGATAACGCTCTTTTATGCCGAGAGTGATATTGACTTTGCCGATTGAAGGTAAGATTAACAGAATCAAGAGAGAAGGTCGAGAACCTCTTTCTGACTGAGCGATAAATTTAGAAGACATACTCTGCAGAAGGGTACTCGATCTGCACGCCGCTGTACTCTTAAAGTACCCTAGCATATTTTAGAGGGACTCTTAAAGTACTTCTGCATATCTAGAGGAACTCTTAAAGTGAAACGTGTCTCAATGCTGAAGTTGAGATATACAAATTATTTCAATGTTAAAATCACACACACACACACACACACACACACAAATGCACACACACACGCGCAGGCACACACATGCACAATGATGACAATTTCTTCTAAATCAAAATCGGACATGAAATGAGAGGGTTTGGGAATTCCAAATTTACTTCTTTTGATGTTTCCACGAAAAAAATGTTATTCCTCATGATCGAATTGAGGTTACAATTGAGGTGACAATGTCTCCCAGTGGGTACCATGACATCACACTTGCTCCTGCGACAACTGCTAACATGAAATATCTGCACGCTATAAAGCCAAACATAAATTATATCCTCAAACATAACCTAGACCCTATAATCCTAATCTTCACATCAAACTAAGCCTAAAACCCTATCACACCTCTAACCCTAAGCCTTAAGTCCTTGGAGAAAATAAGACCGAAGCAATTGTCGCAGGAGTAAATGTCGTGTGACCCTCCCAGTGATCTTCAAGCAAATCTTCAGTAGATTACTGTAGTGCTGTATTTCACATAGCAGTAAGCAACCACACTTAATTCTTTTAAGGAAAACATATGAACAAATGAAATCAAATAATTTTTACGTCTGATTTCAATGAAAATTCCATCATTGTATTTCATACTTCCCTTTTTACCCAATTTACCTTGAAATGGCGTGGCCTTTTCTCTTCTTAAAAGTATTTGTCTGAGTGTCGATAATATGCGGTGTAATTCATAGTCTTATCTCTGCCTCTGCATCTCTCTCTAATTTCTCTATATATATCTCTCTCTCTATATATATATCTATATATCTCTTTATATCTCTCTATATCTATCTATCTGTCTATCTATCTATCTATCTATCTATCTATCTTTCCAGCTATCTATCTATCTGTCTATCTATCTGCCTCTCTATCTATCTATCTATCTATCTATCTTTCTATCTATCTATCTATCTATCTACATGTATCTGTCTATCTATCTATCTATCTGTCTATCTATCTGTCTGTCTATCTATCTATCTATCTATCTATCTATCTTTCTACCTATCTATCTATCTATCTATCCATCTATCTTTCTATCTGACCATTCTCTCTCTGTATGTCTCTCTCTTCTGATTCACTTTCTTATAAATGTATTTCAAAGTATCTGCGCTTGAGTACAAAACATTTTTTTTATCTTCTTAATTGTTGATATACTTCCTATCCCTAAATCATGTATCTATGTATCTATTCACAATCCGAATATTACGCTGCAGATGACAACTGCCTAGGAGGTGTCAGTCTGTTTCCTGCATTCAGCGTATACAAACAGGGAATATCTCGAGAAGTTTTCGGAGAACAGCAAGGAAATACACAAAAATGTGTTGTTAGATCATCCTTATCGGACGGCTTATGACCCTTTCATCACAAACGTTTTAAGAGTGAAAAATGGCAAATGTATTGTTCCCCTTTAGTTGTACTGCTATGAGAAATATATTCAGTCGCAAATAACGGAGGGAAATAAAACATGTCAAAAAAGGAAACTCTCGAAAGCGGGTAGAAAATATATTCTAATTTGAAGCTCCCAGCACCTAAAGTGGTTATATCAACAGAAGTGCATTTGAGTTCTATCCACCACGTTTCTAAAATTCGCTACATATAGGAATAGCAGAAAGGTGATTGGTAGAGGAGAGAATTCCCTTTGAAGAAGGCCCGGGGACACAGAGGCGCACTGTACGACGTCTGCCTTGGCTACAGCGTGAATCATGGTTCCTGAATCGATTAGAGGATAACATTGTTTTCCTTTTAAAGAGACTTCAGAGAGAAGAGAAGTCATTTAATCCGGCTGTAACAACGGTATTGTAGGTGATGAATTGATGGAAGTGTTAGATGGTAAGTGAAAGTTTCGAAGAGCGTGAACTCGGCAAGACCTATCTCGCTTCTGGAGTCATCTCTTCGTAAAAAAAAAAAAAAAAAAAAAAAAAAAAAAAAAAAAAAAATCAGTCTTTTTTAATGACAGGAACTCTACCGTAAAATTATCACTACGACAGTCAAAAATGTTGGACACACGCACACGCGCACTAAAACCCTACATAATATACACACGCGCACAAAAACCCTACATAATATACACACGTACACATCACAAACATCACAAACACACAACACACATTTCTCCGCAATTACGTTCTTATCACCCAAGAAAATATTCCCCTGTGTGAAACAGTTACAGTAAGCATTCTGAATTTTTGAATATGGCAAAGATTATGTTTAGAAAAGAATGCGCTCTTTCTGCGTGTTTCTATAGTCGTACTAGATGGATGAGGTCCTTGAATTGTCTAGCCAAGTTTATTAGAAGTGAGTATTTGAAAGGCACCCTCTGATAGCCCATTAATGTAAGATTTCTAATGTCTAAATTTATGGTGCATTTTCACCATGAATGAAACTTTGTGACGTGTTGCTGTCAAGGTTTGGGTTTTTGCAAACTTAACTTCCAATCGAAAACTCTTATTATACATATGACGGCTTATCTGATTTTTCTCATTTTGGTAACGGTACTCAAACGTTGCAAACGTGTAGGATATGTGTACAGTAATATGCAGGATGACCTCATCAGTGTAAAACCGTGTTTTTGTTTTATTTCCAGGGGCCTATCTTCACCGGTACCCCCGCCTCGCCAGGCACCGGTACGCAAGTTTTACTGCTGAGTCAAGAGGGACAGAATGGGTAAAATGTACTGGTAGCTTTCAAAGCGTTCAAGATTCACTTTCATCTTCACTATCTTTCACTATTTCTTTCACTATTTTTCACTGTACCGAGGTCTTGCGTACACCGAAAAGGCCTGGCTTTCGCGATCTCTTGTTCAAGAATCAATGACATTCTATACACTGTGGAACACTGCGCTGGATGTCCAGTTACATGGATTTAATTGTAATATCCCTGCAGGAAAGAACGCAGAGTCCCACAGTGTGAAACGCAGTGTGAAACACAGTGTGAGGACATTGTGAACACAGTGTGAAATATCTCCACATTGTTAAATTGGAGCGCGTTAACAACGTGAACACATTTATGAATCATCAATTTACAGTGTGAAAAAGAACAATACTCTATGAACACTCTGTAAAAAACCACGCCACAGTGTGGAATTATCTTCACACTGTTAAATGCGAGCGTTTTCACACAGTCGACTATGAGAACACATTGTGAACACACTGTTGGACACTGTGCTCTTTCTAGGGGGTTATTCCCTGATAACGTACATTAAATAATTGCTTTACGAATAAGGGGGTTATTCAAGTGTAAATTAACTGCTACATATTTCCCCCAAGTAGTTTTCTTAAATTGTTTTTCCTTACTTTTCTTCCTTTTTCCTTTTACGTATAGCAAGTAGTCCCCATTTTTTCCTCAAATCCAGGCGAGTCGGAGTTTCAGTCACACAGTATCATGTCCTAAGGAAGTTATCAGCCCGACTAACGAAAGGATGGATATTAGGGTACGTGCTCTGTCGTGTGTCTCATGCCTACTATTGATACGAGGGTGGTAGTGTGACTTCCCACGATTAATCCTGTAGTTAATTCACTCTCATGTAGACATTTTGCCATCCCCTAACCTCTGAAACGATTAACAGCTTCTCGGGCTTATTCTCTAGAAGGACACGAAAACCTTGCAAGGAGAACAAAATTGAAGATGAGCCTTTGTCTGCAGCAAGCGTGGTAACTATCAAATTAGCCGGACAAAAATGTTGCACAAACCACTGCGAGCTATACTACCGCAATGTTCCCTCGATAGATTGATTGATAAGGCACGTTGCTTCCCACTATCCTGTCTGGGCTTATGATGTCAAGTTACATTAAATGTAATGTACATGTACATTAAATGATTGCATAACGGGTAAGGAGATTATTCAAGTGCAAATTAACTGCTACATATTTCCGCCCTAATAGTTTTCCTCAATTGTTTTTCCTTACTTTTCTTTCTTTTCCCTTTTTATGTATAGCAGTAGCCTCTCCCCTTTTCTCAAATCCAGGCAAGACGGAGTTTCAGTCACACAGCATCATGTCCTAAGGGTGGGATTTCACGGAGCACGCGAACGATTTGCGAAGGATGCGAATGGCAAAATCCCGCATTCGCATTTTGGTCTGCAAAAGATCGCCAAACGAACGTGAGGGTTCGGAAGCGTCGTCAATTGTGACCGTGCACCTCAAAACGAACATAAAGTCGCACACACTGATTTTGCGTGAGGACTGAAATAAGTGAAATGGGTCAACCTAGCCGAACTTAACTTTTTCATATTTTCTGAAAGAGCGGGTCTTCTTTTACATTATGCTAAAATTTGGTATCATAAAACGGGCAGGAAAGTGTGTTTTTTTTTAGCAGAATATCTCAAACGTTTTTGGTAGAATAGTGTGATTATGTGTGCCTTTAGAATTCCTTTTTCATTTCTGAAAAACCTTGTCCACACTCTTCACTTTCAACTCTAATAACTTTTGAAAGGATAGTGCTACTGCTTTGAAAGTTGGCTTTAATTATGGACACAATGTGTTAATGAGGCATGCTTAATTTCCGTTTAATCTGATAATCCCTTCATTGTTGATACTCTGGTGGTTTACTTCCTGTTTTTTGTCCCATTCATCGCGCAACCAGCACAGTTTGGTAAAGATTAAGCGCTTGAATAGACACTATACTTCTGAGCCTCTTTTCTCAGTTCACACTTTACCTGAGTTTGTGCTTTCTTTCCAATATTTAGATAGGTTAGAAGAGTCAATTTGATTTGAGTTATACATCATTTTAAAGCTTAAAGTCTGTTCTTTCAGAATATGGTCTTAACTAAAAATTCATTTCTGGCGACTTTTTGTTTGTTTTGAGGTGCAGAGTCACAATTATTCGCGAATGTCGTTTTTACTTCGGCGAGAATTTCAAAAAAGTTTGAAATTTTCTGCGAACCTTTTCCGCACACTTGGTCGTGATTTGCTCGTGAATTGTTCTCGAAAGTGTCTTTAAAGCCTCGTCATATGCGCAAGACCTTCGCAAGACACGCGCGATGTTCGCAAAATCTTCGTGAAACCCCAAACAGACTCCGAAACTTTGGAGAATGTCTCGCGTATGTTACGCGAAATCTGCGAAGTTTTTCCGATCATTTTACGACGTAATCGCAAACTGTTCGCGTACCTTTTGAGACATTCTCGCGAACGTTTAGCGCACGTTTGGGGGATGTATGACCTTAATTGACCTATATGTACGTTTTCTGCAAATAAAAATCGTAGCATACACCTAAACATCAAACAATTATTAACAACTATAGTAACAAAAGAAATTAAAGACTAGCAAAGAGAAAGAAGTGTTTGATATACAAAATAAATCACAGAATACAGTTAAAATTAATCTAAAGTATGTAAACTGTCATTTGAAGTATAGAGATTATGTGTTGGAGGAACTGCAAAAAAAAAAAATCATATGCTTTACTAGTGGAGGAGATACGTCCTAGGAAAAAAAATATAGGCAAGCACACAATAGAAAAATGAGAGAAAAAGAAAGGAGAAATAGAGGAAAGAAAAAAAATCAACTCAAGACAGCTTCCACCTCTCCTTGGGTACATTTTCTCCCATGATTATTGAAAATTTTTCGCATTTCCGTCGCGTGTTCTTCGTGTACGTAACATGCTGTACTTTAGCAATGATACACACGACATTCGCACATACGTCGTGGAAACTTCGCACAAATTGCGCAAGAATAGTTTTCGGCTTCATTGTCGGAAAACATTCGGAGAAAAACTTTTCCGAATGTTGGATTTTGTCATTCGCGTCCTTCGCAAATCGTTCGCGTGCTCTGTGAAATCCCACCCTAAGGAAGTTATCAGCCCGACTACCGAAAGGATGGATATTAGGGTACGTGCTCTGTCGTGTGTCTCATGCCTACTATTGATACGAGGGTGGTAGTGTGACTTCCCACGATTAATCCTGTAGTTAATTCACTCTCCTGTAGACATTTTTCCATCCCCTTACCTCTAAACGATTAACAGCTTCTCGGGCTTATTCTCTAGAAGGACACGAAAACCTTGCAAGGAGAACAAAATTGAAGATGAGCCTTTGTCTGCAGCAAACGTGGTAACTATCAAATTAGCCGGACAAAAATGTTGCACAAACCACTGCGAGCTAATACCGTAATGTTCCCTCGATAGATTGATATTAGGCACGTTTGCTCCTCTCTCCCCTGTCTGGGCTTAGGGTAGTTAACTCGTTGCCTCCCCATAATTGTAATTTCCCGTAGAGTTCATGCACGGTACACCAATATCTGGTAAGCAATAGTTTAGCCATCGAAACGTCATAATAAATATAAGTGGGCGACACAGTTACAATGCGGTACTTTACTAAACTATTCTACACAATGCAACAGAAGAATACACTTTGTCAAAATTGGGCGACACCTTTCCCCCTATAAGGTAATACCAACACGCTACCATGTTTTCTAAGGGAGTTGAGCAAGTTTCTCCTTACCTACTTGTTGCTGTGGCAACGCCTCCGCATTCTCTCCCCTGCCCCCAGCTGCCTCTTGGTCCCGCGCGTCAAGTCCATCCACTCTTTTCTCGTCCTGCTTCTTAGTTTGTTCCACTTCCTTGGTCTCATTTGTTCTGTTTTTCCTTCTCTTCTTCATCCGCTCTCGCTTTTGTTCCATCCTTGCCTCCATCTCCCTCTTGTCGGCGAGATCGTCAAATTCGTCACCCTCGACACCCTGCCCGAAATCCCTGACGTTGTTCTCCAGTCTCGGAGCATCGGCGACCTTCGTCGATACCTTCCTCTCCGCCTCCTCCAGACTCTTCCTCATCAAGTTCTCCATTCTAGCTCCACCCACCTCCCCTCCTCTGTCCACTCCCTCCTCCTCCGCACCATCACTGCCGTTCTTGTCCCGATGGCTACTGAGAGAGAGGTCCGACAGACTCTCCTGCTGCTCGAGTTTTCGCTGCATCCCGACCACGGCAGCATCTTTCTTCTGTCGCCTCCGGCCAGCCTTGGCCAACGAGTCTGCGGGAGAATCGAGTACTTTGGGTTCTAGCCTGACACCTATACGTTCTTGAACTTCATTTGGGATGATTTGGTTTATATCTCTGGGTCCCTTATCTTCCCTACCTCCTGCTCCTCCTACCCTTCCTGCCCCATCTCTTTCCTCCCGCCATTCTCCATGTCCACGGAGACCTATGGCAACCATCGTTACCATGGTTACGAAGAGGCCTGTTTTCAGGACTCGTTTTGGCGACAGTATTCTCATTGTGAACAAAGTCTTGTTGGAGATTCAGAAGAAATCACACAAAAATAGTACAGAGGGAATAATTGGCAGGTTCACTCTTATAAATGTTTTGACCAGCGAAGCGGATGACGTCATGGGTTTGCTAATGACGTCACGGGTCGGTCTTTCTTAATGATAGTACTGTTCGACTTGAAGATGTTTCACGAAGGAAGATAACTTACATTATAATACACCGATACACATTATGTCGACATCTTTCTGCTCAGTGGATTCATCCTAAATGGCACAATTTCGTCCACACAGGGCCGGAGGTGCTAGGAATCACTGGATCCTTCGTACGTCTGTGACTGCAAACTCTAGTGGCTTGGGAATAGATTTCGCGCACTTTGTTATCCAACTGTAATGATTATCCTCAGATTGCCCCCAGATTGCCTTTCATATTTGTACAACTTGAAGCAACGCATCCCTTGTCGCAACCCCTTGCTTACAGGCCAAGTGGGCCAGTCACTGGCATCGCGCCATCACCCTGTCCCAGCACACAAGCAGGATAAAAACATGACAGTGCGGTCGAATGCCACGTGCCCGCGAGAAAGGCCTTGTGAGAAAGGTGAACCAAACTGTGACAAAAAACTTCGAACTGAGTTGAGGTGCCGCAAACACGAGCTGTAACTTGCGTTTCCCTCTCTCATCTGCCCCCTCCCCGCTTTCCTCTACTTGTGTGACGTCATCTTCGCTTTTCACCAATCAGCGCGAGTGTGTATGACATGCGCAGTGCGGATGGACCGCAAGTTGACTCCTCATGAATTCGTCTCCCACACTGAATCCCATGCAATTATGCTTGCAATAAAAAGACAAAAAGGGGGTGGCTTGCACGGTGCAGTATGCGTTTAGTCTTCATAATAATGAGTACACGAATGTTGGCTTAAGAAATATTGATCGCCGCAAACGATTACGCAGTATTTGGGTATGGATTTGTTGCACGCTTATTGACCCTGTTTGATGTGACTGCATCACCTGCTGCTCAAAACGGTGCCAGGGTAAACACGGGAGAAGACTGACTCTTTTAATATCCCGGGTGTTCGGTTGAATATGTGGCATATACCGTTAAAGGTACTGTTTACCATTGGGAGCAGTGATCTAAAAATTTTCGAGATATCACATTTGACACTTGAATATGCAAAAGTCACAATGTCCTCTATTTTGTTGTTATGCAAATGTCTTATTGTATTGTATACTTTTGTCGGAAATGAAATAAAATGAAATGAAATGATGCATAATGTGTAGGTCAGTTGTATCACAAAACATCCTGCCATGTTCAAATTTTGCAATAATGCCTTAAATATAAGGAGATATCACTATTTTCCTCAATAAACCCTAACTGTAGACGGTTTAGTCTAGAAACAGTTCTATTATAACTATTGTTCCCATTTTGTATATTTAACAATACTTAACATTGATTATAGATCTATTTTGAAGCACTAAAGCTGGGATTTCGTTTCATCTGCAAATGGTAAATAAAGCCTTTGAGAGAATAGCAAACAATGCCTCTCTGTCTCACTGCTCATTATGCCAGTCGATGAAACTTCTGAATGATAAACATTTGATTAGGCACATAAGTACTGGAACGCCCTGTAAATGGAATGCCAGACTTGTTGACATTCACTTCTGTTCATGTTAAATGATTACGATACCACTAGACACGTAAATAGAATGCTTGCATTCATCTATATCATGGGTGCTGTCTTAACTCGTTTTTAATATACACGTTTTACTTACAGGTAACAATGACTTCTTCCAAGCCCTCATATGAAATATGAATATATAATATATACCCATGTAATATATGACCATATAATATATGATCAAACAATACATAATCATATAATATATAACCATAAAATCATATAATACTATGATCAAACAATACATAGTCATACAATATATAACTATCCTTGATATGATCATATAATACATAATCATAATAATAATCATCATCTATTATGATCAGCTCCTTTTGGGGGGTATGCTTGCTAATTGTGTTACTGCAAATTTGTGACAGTTACAGCTTAAAGTGTCTTTCAGAAGAGAGAGAGAGGGAGAGAGAGAGATTAAGAAATTCGAGCAGAAAAAGATTAGTCAAGTACACGTGGTAATCTCTCGTTTCTAAAGTAATCACTGTAAGGACTCTATCTGTCTAGACATTATTTTCCGTTTCTCTAATTTTGTTGCTTCGATCACCTGTTCTTTTTCTTTCCGCTATACGATTGTTGATGATTACCAATGTCCTTTACCCATGCCTTGCAAGTTTCTTTCTCTACAAGCGTACAGTCTTCCTTTAATTAATTGTACTTGGTTGCCATGCGTTTGGATGTTACCTAGCAACGCGCAACTTATGTCCCTGCTATTTAGCTCATAGTGTAATAATAACGTGTCTTTAAATATCATGCAGTTTAAATTAAAAGAGAGAACAGACTCTGTCATTTGGGATGTCCTGTAAAGTCCGTTCCTTTATTGATATCGCTGTCCTACACACAATAAACAACGACAAAAGTTACAACAAAAATAAAACTAACTACGAGAGCAAGAACTCCTGTTCCCATCATGATTTTGTCGAATTCCGTAAACCCTACCCTGTTCATTCCAATTTGAGAGTGGGAGGGTATATACCAGTGTGTGAGCGTTGAAAGGTGGGTGCTGTGTGGAAAGGAAACGGCTGGATTATCGGCAATTAAACCTCTAAGCTTCAGTGTTTCAGCGCGGATTCGACGGGTTGCGCGCGCCTTCCATTAACACAACGTAAATAGCAGTTGGGGTACGAATTCTCTTCCTAAGCTTGTTGCTTGCGTACCAAGATAAGGGAGCAAAGGCTTTGGAGCATCAGTGTCTGCAAAAACAAAACAAAACACAAAACAAAACAAAACAAAAACTCAGGAAAAGAAAAACAAAACAAAACGTTAGCGATGTCCCGATTACACCAATGTATCTCAGGATGCCCAAGGCATTCTTGTTTCAACACGCGACTTGTTTGTTCGTTTTCATTCCTTTCCTTTCATTTTTTGTAATAATCCTGCGGTTTCTAGACAGTGAGGCGAATTAGAATTGAATATGCTTGTTCGGAGAGTAATCATGAATCATTTCCTTTGACTTTTGAAATGCGGCTGAAAAAAAAAAAATCATGTTGAATTCGACCGCAGGGGATGATGTATGCTCACTGAAAAAAAGCCTAAACGGAAATGCAGAATCTAATAACATCATATCATCCTACGTCATTATTTCATATTATTTCATATTTTATTTCCATAACGACCGTTTTACTTTAAATTCGTTCTGCGTAATTATATTGCAATAATTCCTTCTCGAGTACGTGTTCTCTGTTAGAGAATATTATGTATTGCTATCAGTAGAATCTTAAATTTTAGATTTGCCCAGAATGTTAGCACTTGCAAAGCGCTTTCTGTTAAACGGCTGACAAATCATAATGATTAGTCAAAGTACAGAAAGTAATGCATGTATGTGTATTCTGCCTTAGTGCAGTGCGTATACCAGCTTACACTGTTGATGATTCTTTTTTTTTTTAATTTTGGCTGGGCGTTCAAAGAGTTTAAAGGCATTATTTACCACTACTTGTAAATGAAACAAAAACCCAGCGTTAATCACTGTTAATGCTTCAGAATAGTTATGAATGTGGGTTAGGGATAGAAACAACCAATGTTAAAATGTTAATCAGTGTACTCAATGTTAAGTATTTTCAAATATACAAAATGTGAACAATAGTTATAATAAAATTGTTTCTATAATAAACCGTCGACAGTTATGGTTTACTGAGAAAATGATAGCGATATCTCCTCATATCTTAAAAGGTTTATTGCCAAATTTGTGCATGGATGTTTTGTGATACATCTGACGTTTTCATATTCATCAAATATGATAACTCGAACATTTATTAGATCACTGCTCCCAATGGTGAACAGTGGCTTTAATTTTCGCATTTGCTTGTTATCAAATATTTATTCAATTTTTCAATTTCATTTTTATTTTCATATATCTCGATGAACAAATACATCAAATATAACCAAATTAAATAATACGTGATTTCCAGCTAGGAGGCACAATATTGTGAAGTTGTACTAATCATAATCATTTATTTCATGTTGCCCGTTTCCTTTTAGTTGTCATTTTGAGGTGGTATACGAGCAGCAGGGTTAGAAAAATGTGGTACATGTATCGCTTTTCTGGACTGCCCTCCTGAAAGAGGGCAACTGGAATGGAACGGGGTGCGTGTCCTTTCGCTGCCCTGCCTGACAGGAACCTTCCTTCTCTTGGGCGTCTGCCTATGGCTAATATTTGGGGTGTGATTTCTATCTTCGATAGGACATGTTTGTTCCTGTTTTTTTTTCTCCTCTCTCTCTCTCTTGAACCACTCTCAAAATGAAAATGTCACAGTATTAAAGGTAGCTTTCATCTTCTCGAGTAAATAATTTTTTTTCTTCATTTTGTCAAAGTATTAAAGGGGATGGCTGGTAACTGATCAATGGAAATCAGTGGGAATGCTGGAGGATGATTGTTCCAATTCTTGTGGGATTCATTTAAGAGTACATTATATATCTATTGTTGTGTGAAAATCATTTGCTTCAGAACGGTCTCATATTCAAATAATGTGCAGTTTAATGCCCCGTCACTGTACAGGCAGGCTAACCTGGAAACATTAAATTGCATCCCCTTTAAAGGAAGCTTTCATCTTCTCGAGTAAATCTCCACAATGTCATATCAGGATATATTAGGACAGAAACATTTTTCTTTTTTTTTCAGGGTTAAATTGTTTTTAATTTGCTGTCAAGAGAGCTTATGCTGCATTTGACGACAACGTGTGTGTGTGTGTGTGTGTGTGTGTGTTTTGGTTTATTTTTGGTTTATTTGTTTGTTTGTTGCTTTTTGTCCGAATTCTCCTTGATCAGCGTTCAGCATTCTCTTTTAAAATCAGAGTTTCTGATTTTAGTATCTCTGTTTTAGATAATCCTTTATTGCAAGCCTAAGTCATCGTCTCGATCAAGGAGGAGTCGTTCTTTAAATCCTTCCTGGAGGTATAGGGCCTTAAGACCGAGCTTTAAATTCTGTATTGGAGCGCCTGTACAGAATGCATCATGCAGCATAACCACAGTAATCACGATATTTGGTTAAGTCACTGATTGTTGGTGTATATTTCCGAAAACTTTTATCCTGAGCTCGAGATGTAGATCTTTGAAACTGGTTCGCTGTGTAGTTTAGCGATGCATGGAGTCTCGCAAAGTAGATCAACACACTCAGATTCAAGCAAGATATCAGAAAAGTAATCCCTATAGGTGACTTTCACTTCTCCTTCCTCGTTTTCCATGTAATCTGTAGACGTGAGTTTCTTAATCGTCCTCTAACCCAGTATACGATGTCAATCAAGTTCATACATTTGGGTCTTTTTCCCCTTATTTTAAACTTCCGTGACCTCATGAGTGACGATTAGAAGTCTAAAGAGGGAAGCCGGCGGGGGATGAATTAATTAATTCTAAATTGAACACAAAGATTTTCTGAGGAGCTAAAATAAATCTTGGGAAGAAGCACTGATTACATACATCAGCATCATGTGCATTAAGATGAAAAATTTCACTATTGAGCTCTTCTTTTTCCAGCGACGTTGCTGAAGTATTTCATTACACATTTCCCTTAATGAGATTCTTAAAGGGATGGTACAGTATTGGTGGAGATGAGAATTGGGCTTTTAACTTTTTGCTAGATACCAAGAAAACACTTATGAAATAGTACAGAGCATACCATTTTAAGAGGAATGCAAAGTTTATTTGTTGAAAATCGGATTTGGAATGACTGAAACATCCAAAAACAAAGTAAAACAAAGCGATTGTAATTAAAGTGTGGGTCAAACACTTTATTAGAATCGCTCTGTTTCGATATCTCAGCCATTTCAAAACCAATTTTCATCAATTAAACGTTGAATTCCTCATGGAATTACATGCTCTTTCATATTTCATAAGAAGTTTCTGATTATCTCACCAAAAAAATGTCAGAAACCTGAAATTAGATCTCAACCAAAACTATGCGATCCCTTTAAACTCTGTCGATAAAGTTCCCCCTCTGTCTTCTCTCTCTCTATCTGTCTCTCTCTCTCTCTCTCTCCCTCCCTTCCTCTCTCTCTCTCTCTCTATCTCTCTCTCTTTCTCTATTTCTCTATTTCTCTCTTGCTCTACCCTTCTTTCGTATGTTTGTAAAAATCGTCAGATGGTGTTCGTTTCATAAATATGATAATTTCATGTCCACCTTTAAAAGAAAGATGTTTCTTCTGGGCTTCCATCTCATTAACACAGCAGTCACCAAATCACACGAATTTCATCACTGGCAATGCCTAAGTCTTCTAACGACAATTATTCAAAATGCAAGATGTGTTCAAATCTCATAAATGCGATTCCAAGAAGATAAATTTGTGCTGAGCGAGTTGGCGCATTGGTAAGAATTTCGAAAGCAAAGAGATCATTTCATTTAAATGTTCCACAAAGTCGTCTACTATACATTAAACTTGTATCTCAAGATGCAGAGATGCTGGGTAAATTCAAACGTGAAGTTTTAGCAGGTCAACTGCAACTTTGGTCCGCTATTCGAGTGTGTAAGTAGTTAGCTCTATATATCTTTAAAGTATCGACAAGATTTGAATCTTGATTTATGAAATCGTTTTTGATAAGGCTAAACATCAGAAATAGTCCCATTGCATTGTTATAATAATAATCATAAAATTGTCAGTATTGAGATCAACTAGCAAACAACGAATAATCCCATGAAGAAGAATATCTTCTACACACTAACCATGGCTATTTTCAATTTGAAAAAGGAAAGAAGAAAAACCAACAACCACAATAAAGACTTCAATAAAAGTAAAATTTTTGACCAGCTCAATTCGATATTATTGGGTGTCTGAATAATTGAAAACAGCACAGCGACATATCAGGAACCAAAATGTTATCAACTGAATTCGTGACATCGCAGGATTTCCATGGCATTCATTGGAGACGTGGTATCATATTTATTGCAGTCACGTTTAATCTTGGTGTATTACTTTATACGCATGCAAGCTCATCCTATAAAATGAGTAGCGATGAAAAAAAATGAAATAATAACGCCTGTAGACAGAATTAATTTCCTCTATATCGGAGGAATGAATGCTCTAGTATCATTTTCGTCACAACCATATCATGCTATAGTGTTGATACAAGATAGCAATACTTTGAAAAAAATAAATGATTGAACCAATTAAATTGGTAGATTTAGTTCCCTACCAATATCACTCATTTGGAGATGATACGATTTGGTATTGGTATAATTGGTTCTTGTTTAATCATCTATCACCGGTAATGAGATTGTACTACATATTGTGGACGTGCTATTGAATTTGAAAGAACAGATAACGCACGACGAAAGGTCCCTTCCACTGTTGATGAGCACAACAGGTGTATAATGTGGTAAGGCATCACGTATTTAAAAGCGGAACATCCGTTTGGATCGCTCACTCCAGGTGAGCATGGTTTTTCAGTAGTGAGGCTATAAATGATAGCACAGCAGCGAAGGGGTGTGGCTATACAACATATTGATTAGTTCTAGATGGGTGACGCAGGATTCAGGACGCGGTCAACCGTCTCCTCATGCCCCCGTGAATCAACAGACTGCTCCTCTCATCGTCACAAGAGTCTGGACGGCGTGTTGACACCTCAGTGAGACGGACACTTCAGATGCTGCGCTACAGGGTACAAGGCAAGGAGATAGAGACCAACTGATGATTTAGGAGGGGTCTGAGAAAACAAGACAGGGCATATAGGAATTAGGGCAAGATAGAGAGATATAGAAATATTATGGCAGGCATTGATAAATGGACCAGACCAGATCCCCACATCCGATTTTAAGGGAGGGTATATGAAATAACGGTCTACTCTATCAGGACTTACATTGTACATGCAGATGATATCACGACGTGTTATAGAAGAGAGAAAGGGACAGGCAGACATTATACGCAGAGAGACAATAACAATGATAATGATGGTGATGATGATGATGATGATAATAATAATAATAATAATAATAATAATTATAATAATAATAATGATGATGATAATGATAATGATAATGATAATGATAATAATAATAATAATGATGAGTTATGATAATAATCATGAAAATAATAATAATAATAATAATAATAATGATAATGATAATAATAATAAAATTAATGATAATAAAAATATTGATAATAAATTGAGATATTGGCATCCTCTAAATATAGAACGTTTATTCTCACGCAGGAAGAAATTATCTAATTAGTATGGCAATGTCTGCAGTTCGCTTTACACTAGATATAACCGATTTTTCACTTAAATCCGGGTGTTCGCGGATAATATCTATACATGGAAATGGCTACAGTAGTCTCAAAAGTCATAAAAGCCCCTTAAGTTCTCAAGGAGTGTTGTAATGGTGGCTGATACCGAAAAAACTGTTACAACAATAATTGGCAAATGCTGGAGAAGAATATTTCAAGTTCACAAAAGGCCTATTGAAATACAAATCACCCACTGTACGTCCCCAGGGTCAAAGGTGACGTCAAAAACAATGTTAACTATAAAAGGAAATTTCTCTCAAATATGGATGCAGAGATAGTAGCAGCACACATCAGTGAAGTTTGAGGAAGATCGAATAGTCATTTACAAAGGTATGATTTTCTGTACCACCGTCTCTTGAAGGAAAAATGAAAAAATTCGTTACCTCGGAGTTGGACTACAATATCAAAAAATAATGAGAGAATTTCATACATTTAACCAAAACTTTGACAATTCATAAATTTCGAACGGATCGACAGATTTTCCTCAAAAATTATACCGATGTGCACTGGCTATACTAATATATCTGCATCCATTGTATCCACTATATACTTGGGGAATACTCCCCTTTAAAGGTGAAGGATGGCTTATCGTGTACTTGTACATGATTAATGGTATACATTTGGACCGCCATATTTCTAGACGTCTGTTCCGATGATGAGGACACAACGTCTGCGTGTGTGATCGGATGTGGCGAATTACTCGCCCTAAGCGATCGGTCAATATCAAGGAAGCCCGGGGGTTATACGCCAGGAAGAGAATCAATTGGGTTCCCTATCGATAATGAGTGATATGGGTCGGTACACGTGTGTGCGGGTGTGTGTGTGTGTTTTCAGTGCATGCCTATGTATTCGTGTGCCTGTCTATCTGTCTGTGTGTGATGATAGAGAATATACCCCCCCCCCCTCCCGGACGCGTTCAAGTGTGAATGAACACAGCGAAACAAAACTAAGAGATCTATAGCGATTGTTTTTGCATAACTGGACACAGACTTGTAATAATAATGCCCCCAATAATGTCCCCAATTCAATCTGCCAGAATGTTCATATCTTGATAGGATTTCACGGGCCCGAACCAAGCATTTATCCTATCAAATGGCTGTCGATATAAAGCTGTGTTATGGAAAAAAAAAAAAATCGATTCTGCAAGGGGATGGGGGCGAGACAGAGAAGTCGTGGCCATGAGCAAATCAAATTTAACTGCTTCAAGCTTAATGATAAGTTTCATCTTGCGTCCTTCTTCGAGATTTTGACCACTTTATCATCTTTATTTTACCATCTTTTTCCTCTTCCGCCCTTCACCTTCTCTAAGCTCCCTTTTTTTCTTCTTATTTTCTTCTCATATTCTTCTTACCCCATATGCTATATATATTTTAATGTTTGATGATATTGCTGAAAAATAAGGAAGTGCAAAGTGATGCCATGGAGAAATTCAAATCAAATCAAAACATATTATAAATCATATCATTCGATCCTTTTTTTCTTATCCTTCTTTATATTCTTTTCCTTCTTCTCCCTTTTCTTCGCCCTTCTTCTTCTTCATTATCAGTCTTCTCCTTCTTTCTTCTGTATGTAAATTCTTCACCTCTGTCATCATCATTATTCTTTTCATCATATTTTCTTTTTCAGATTAAACTCCATCATCATCATCGTCGTCGTCGTCGTCATTATCATCATCGTCATCGTCATCATCATCATCATCATTCTTTTTCTTCGTTTTCTTCTTCAGATTAAACTCCATCATCATCATCATCATCATCGTCATTATCACCGTCATTATCATCATCATCATCATCATCTCCGTCGTCCCATTCATTGTCGTCATCATTTTCTTCTCATCCTCTTTCAGAAAGATTGGTCCGCTTCCGAATAGCGAACGGTCTACCGTCTTCCGTCGTACACTGATAAACGGCGTCAGTTACAGAGACCTTACTGGTAATGAAATAATAAGGGAACTCACTCCTTTCTTCGAGAGGGTTAATTTTGCGGCCATGAAAGTCATAAGTTCACATCCCGTGCATGTCTGACTTGATTAGATGTGATGACAACACGCTTGTAGAATTGGCCAGAGTAGCGATGACCACCACTCTCTTGTTACATGTTTAATGTCCTCATAATATTGAGCCTTACTCTCTCGTATCCTTGAAAGCCTCCGCAGAGACATTAGAGCTTGATTTTCTGCTTATCAGATTTCTCCCCACCCCCCCCCCCCCCCCCCCCCCCACCTGTCAAAAAAATGACCTAATTTCAAACGGCCATTACTGGCATGTATGGGCTGTACGCAGGAATATCTTTCTATAGTGGGCGAGAATGTTTAATATTTGGGAGGGGAGGGGGACGCAAGCAAGCGAGGGAGCGCAGCAAGGTATCCCCCTCCTAGACGAGGGAGCTATACCCCCATTTCACGCGAGGGAGCTTTTCCATTTCTTAGAACTGAAATTCAACGATGTGGTGCACATTTTTGGGTGGAATATCATAGGAAAATTGCCCATCATGAAGTAAGACAAAGATTTATATCAAAGGACAATGTGGTGTCTGTCACCTCTTTTTTTTTCCGTGACAGTGATGTGGCGAGTCTGCCTCGCAATCAATGGCTCGGGTTCAATTCCCTGATTGAACCTAGACGTCTAGCTGAGCACTGCTCTATGTAATCATGCTACCCTCTCCAGTAAGAGGCAAAAACACTCTGTCTCTCAGATAATAGGACACAAAGTAGAGGTCCAATGTATAAGAGAGGCACAATTCATGCATGCAAATCATTTTAATTTACTCATTCACTGCAAAGAGCAGGGTGCCAATCCTGTGAAGTGGTCCACCAACATGCCCATAAACACCAGGGCCCCGTTGCATAAAAGTTACAATTATGGTAACTTTGCCATCCAGTGGTAACTACCATGGCAACAATACTGAACAGCCAATCAAAATCAAGAATTCCAAGGAAGTTACCATTGGATGGCAAAGTTACCATAATAGTAACTTTTATGCAACGGGCCCCAGAAAATGGGCGAATGATGCCGACCCCTCGTGGTTTGTCCCAGGTGACTAGTAGTAGTAACGGTCGTCAAACTTTATCATACCAGGTACATAGTGTTGTACGAAGAAGACCTCTTTTTCCACGTCTGCGTCTTAATTTAATTTGGAGATGTGCCGTTTGAAGGGGGAGATGGTGGGAGGGGGATACTCCAACTTTCAGACAAAAATGACTTCATCTTGCACTTCAACAACAAATTCGCCTCTACATAATATATTTTTTTTGCCCTTGACAGGGTGCTTACTCATCTGATCACTCTGCAGACCCTTTAACTGCCGTCAAAGTTGAACAGGTGTGCTAGGCGTTTGGATAAATCACCGTTTATGTTTTCTTACAACCTTCTTTTGGGATTGTTCATGGTGTCGCCGAAGTATACGTGTACACATTTATTTTTTTTAACCCGACCACAAAACCTAATTCTATAACCGCTGTTAATAACCGTGGTTTTCTGTCTATCGCCTACCAGACACGTCAACACATACGCACCACAATTAATGTTTTACAGCATTTAAAGAATACCTGACTCTGCGTTTAAGTCGGCTTTAATAAAAGCGCAAACGATGAGGCTTCATCCATATTGAACAAATTACAGGGAGTTATACATTATTTTAGATTTCACGTGTTTTCACAAGACAATATATTGCGGTAACTATGACATTGAAATCAGCAAGAAGATGACACCATCGCCATACCAGCTTCCATTATGTTGTATAGAAATCTTCAATATATTATATCCTCTTTTCAAGAGAGAAAAGTATATCTTTGTTGTTACATGATGTCGCTGTTGATTTGAAAAGATTTAGCAATTACACAAAAGGCTTTTATAAAGAGGGTCTGTAGAGGAATAATAGCCTACTTTGATAATTCGTTGGATAAACCAATGCAAGATTAGAACAGCGCCACATCTGTATTGCCAATATATCACTGGTTGTGACCGATTCCAATGTTTATTTCTAAGGGCATAATATTATCATTTGCAGATGAAACAAAAATCCATTATTAGTGCCTCAAAATAGTTTTAAAATGTGAGTTAGGGATTGAAACAACCAATGTACAAATTTGAACTAGTATAATAGATGTAAAGTATTGTTAATTTACAAAATGTGAACAATAGTTATAATAAAAATGTTTCCAGATTAAACCGTCTACAGTTATGGTTTAGTGAGAAAAATAGTGATATCTCCTATTATTTAAGGCTTTATTGCAAAAAAATATGTATATATGGTAGGATGTTTGTGATTTAACTGGCCTACACGTATGCATCAAAAGTGATATCTTGAGCATTCTTTAAATCACTGCTCCCAAAGGTTAAACAGGACCTTGAACATGATAATGTGAAACTTTCGAATCCCACGAATGCATTTTGATTTGTTTGCGTGTTTGTTCATTTGATTCTTTGCGTGTTTCTTCGTTTGTTTCTTCCTTTGTTTGTTCTGTTTTAATTTCGAGTTTGTCCAATCGTAATCAAACTTTATCTTTTTGCTTCCTTGCTTGCACGGACTTCATTATTTTTATCAAAATCTGAATGCGGTTTGCCTTTAAAGAACACCCATACTTATGCTTGTCGAGAGTGAATGAATAGAACACATCGCCATAATTTGTCACAGTACTTTGTGGTTTTCATACTCCCCCAAAATGTCGCATCTGATTCACGAGCACGAGATAACACGGTTTGAAGACACGTCAAGTCAACAAACCTATTCATTAAGCCAAAATACCGATTATCGCTGGCACTGGGATCATAAATAACCAGTACGCCTTTATCATACATAGTTTTAAATAGACGTAAAGCACAATAGGTTCTCTAGTGACATTGTGTCACAAAATCTCACAAAAGGTGTCGCAGGCTTGTTGCTCCGTAAAATTGATAAGATGTGTTCTGGGTCAACTAAATGTCGATTTGAGATTTTTGGTATTTTACGATTGACAAATCTTCTTTCCATCAACATAGAATGAAGGTATGGACGCACACCGTATGAAGTATATTATAATGTTTTGTTTGCTTCTTTGCTGGCTTGTTTGTTTGTTTTCTTCTGCTCAGACTTTGGTTTCTTATATTTTTCCTTCTGTAGTGCACGAAAAGTGTACACGAAGACACCACACACACACACACACACACACACACAAAAAACGTTTCAAAACGCCATAAGCAGTAACATTGAACTTTTAAAACTTTTAAAACGATAACAAATATACTCTGCTCGATAAATCTGCCAAGTTCCAGGAAAATCCAATTATCTCTTTTTAAGGTGTTTGTTATACATTATGAAGCACATTTTGTCCACTGCACAATAAGGTGTGTCTCGATGCATTTCAACTGACCCTTACAAAACACTTTCCCCAAAATTATAAGATAATGATAATAATAATAATGATAATGAAATCTTTATAGCGCATATAACAAATGAATGTTCCCTATGCGCTTTACAATCTCATCACAAAACATACTGTAAGTAACAATTTACTTTCAATATACACACACATGTACAAAAAATATCAATTCACAAATAAATAAGTCTTTAAAGAAGATGAAGACGACTGACGGATATGTTGTGGTAATGAATTCCACAATCTTGGGGTAGCAACTGAAAAAGACCTGTCACCATAAAACGTTGTATTAACTTTAGGAATGCGGAGAAGGGATTGATGTTGTGATCTACGACTACGTGTGGGGACAGGTGAGGTATATTCCTTGAGATATTGTGGACTTATATCATTTTGAACTTTATAAACTAACAGGAGAATCTTAAATATGAGACGCTTTTCAATAGGGAGCCAGTGATGTTGAGTAAAAGTATGTGAGATTTCACTATACTTGGGGAGCTTTTCAATGATGCGGGCAGCAGTGTTCTGAATCCTTTGAAGATGATAGCAATCCGATTGGGGAAGATTAATCAACAGACTATTACAACTATCTAACCTACTGATGACAAAAGAGTGAACTAAAGTGTGAGTGATCTTCTTCGTGAGGTAGGGTCTTAGTTTGCCAAGACATCGAAGAGCAGCTGTAGCAGATAATGTACAACAGAGGCTCGATATTCTGCAAGCTTTTCAGTGGGCATAAATATAAGCTTAAGACAAGCATAATGTTTTGATGTGTTGTATTATACCATCTTTTTTAAACTGAGGATTCATACTTTAAACACCTCATCTAAACTCTTATGGCTGTATAAATCATGTCTGGCAACTTTCTGTTGCTGTGGTGGTGCAAGTGCGCACAAGTTAACTTGAGATAAGATGATTACATAATGGAATATACTGTATAAGTAAATAGTCATAAAACCAGTAAAATTGTGACCTATTTTTCTGGCTTTTGAAAAAAAAAGAAATGCGAACTTTTGCCATTGGTATGCGCGTCCCATCATATCAACATGTATTTAGGATTTGCTTATCTGTGGATTAAATGCAGGATTATAAACAAATAATGAATTGGAGAGTGACTGAAGAAAATAAAAAAAAATAGCTGATACAAAAATTTCATAAATAACATCACAATAATAGCCTGTATATGTATATTATATACGATAGAAGGGACCATTATGATAGCCTAATTATAGCCATTTGTATTGGAATAGAATCTACTATGACGGATTTTCAACGTCACTGGCAAAATTGAAGGTATATAGAGTAGGGCAGTGACCGTCACCGTCATCTTGCAAATCAGCTAGAGTGATTGATTTGACATATTTATGTCAGATTATCTGATTTTCGTAACATCATATCCATATCATATGTCGAATTTAGTGAACCATGAGCTAACGCGCGCAGTCCATCGTAAAATAATATCGGCTAACTTCAGCAGCGTCAATTGAGTATCAGATTCAATTTCAAGACAAGGAATGCAGGCGATGATTTCAACACGAAATCTCAATACACCCAGTCAGTGTGGATGTAAGGTCTATCTTTAGCTAATCTATTTCGATAGGTGCGAACTCCTTCCCGCCTCCGTCCCACTTTCGCGGAGGCGTGGAGATACGGTAAACAGGAAAATTTGTCTGCCATTTAACGCGCGCCTACTCTCGGACTAAAATCTCGTCACTATCGCGTTTCTCCGTTTGTTGAAGTTATCGGCATTTCCTCTTTCCCCCTACAGACAAGCTGGAGGGTATATCTCCAATTCGATCCGTTAATGCAGAGTCACGTTTAATGAGGGGACCGTGGATCACATAAATCAAGCGGTCGTTATCACCGGCGCGCATAGATGTGCTGA
The DNA here is from genome assembly GCF_040938485.1 of Diadema antillarum. NCBI lineage: Eukaryota > Metazoa > Echinodermata > Echinoidea > Diadematoida > Diadematidae > Diadema > Diadema antillarum. Next base: position 1,699,089 of record NW_027271319.1, read on the forward strand.
AGTCATCGACCATCTACTAGTATATCGATGCGGTGGTCAATTTGAGGCACACGCGTTCAGACAATGACACTGCATTAGTTATGTCTTAATTTCCCCCCTGCAGTCCTGCCTGCAGAAATGACATTTTACCCTGCTGTTATCTTGCCCAGGCAATCGCCATATTTACGACAGATCGATTACCATTCGACAAAAATTAATGCTACGTGTATAAACACACCTTAACTAATCAATGTCGTAATGGTGACGTCACTACGGCAGGCAAGCCGTCCGATTTGCTCATTTACCCTCGTTTTAAAGGGAGAGTCCACCCTGAATATATATATATATATATATATATATATATATATATATATATAATATATATATATTGTAAATAGAACCAGAAAAAAAATGTAAAGGGACAGGGAAATGAAAATTAGAGCGAATCCTGATCGAACGTAATAGTGTGAGTCCACCCTGAATATATATATATATATATATATATATATATATATATGTGTGTATATATATGTATATATGTATATAAATATATATATGTATATATATATATGTATATATATATATATATATATATATGTATATATATATATATATATATATATATATATATATATATAATATATTGTAAATAGAACCAGAAAAAAAGTAAAGGGACAGGGAAATGAAAATTAGAGCGAATCCTGATCGAACGTGAGAAAGTTATAAATTTCTGAAGTTGTGATAGATCAAGCACAATGACAACTCCTTGATGTAGCATAAATGAGCCCACCTTCCATTTGCCCTGCGCTATTAATTCAATAAAATCTCGCTATATTAGTTTACCTATTTTCATATACATGTATTTTTTTCTTTTTAGAGGGGTTATTGATGGCGGAATTTACACATTGTTTTGTATGCAAGGGTTATAGGCCTATATAAATCTTTACGATGATTGTATTAAGGGTGGATTGCATAATTGGAAATCTGATTGATCGGTATCTAAAAATTTCCATTTTTACATATAGTACAGTAGTACGAATCACAGTTCTAACCACAGACAACAGGAAAATACCAATAAACACTGTAAAATCAGAAACCCAACTGATAAAACACGCAAGGTTTATGTCATGTATAAAAACAGTTTGACGAATATTATTAGAACATCGAAAAAAGAGTATTTTCACAATAAGCTTATCTCTGTAAAAGGTGACATGAATAAGACGTGGAGACACATAAACAATCTGCTTGGCAAAAAGAGTAATAATCTTCCTACAACTATGTATCATCATCAAGATAAACTGAACACCAAAAAGTCTATTTCCGAAGCGTTTAACAAATACTTTTTGAATACTGGAAAACGTATCCGTCAGCATATCCCAATGACAAGTAAGAACTTTGATAAATTTCTCCCAAAACAATCCTTCTCTTCTCTTTTTTTGAAACCCACAACAGTCTCCGAAATAATAGATATTGCTCGCTGTATGAAATCATCAGCATCGTCTGGACCTGACGAAATCAGCAGTCAAGTTATTAAGAAGTGTATTCATTATATTGCTGATCCTCTTTGTTTTATTTTTAATCAATCCATGACTCAAGGTACGATTCCAGATAGTTTGAAAACGGCCAAGTAGTTCCCATTTTCAAGAAAGGAGACAAAAACAGTATAGAAAACTACAGACCTATTGCCATTTTACCCATTTTTTCCAAGCTCCTTGAAAAAGTACTCCACGCCAGACTACACGGTCACCTTGTTCGCAATGACGTGTTGATATCACAACAATTCGGCTTTAGGAAAAAATCAATCCATGACTCAAGGTACGATTCCAGATAGTTTGAAAACGGCCAAGTAGTTCCCATTTTCAAGAAAGGAGACAAAAACAGTATAGAAAACTACAGACCTATTGCTATTTTACCCATTTTTTCCAAGCTCCTTGAAAAAGTACTCCACGCCAGACTACACGGTCACCTTGTTCGCAATGACGTGTTGATATCACAACAATTCGGCTTTAGGAAACAAGAGACCCGCGGGTCTAGCGCTCACCTGAGTATCGCAAGTTCACCTTTCACGCAGTCACTAATCTAAATTATTCACAGCTCTACCAAAATTTGACCAGGCATTCTCAAGTAGAAGATGAAACTGTACAATAAGGGCCCAAATTTTTTAAGATTCCTTAATTTGGGGGGGGGGGGATTGGGGCCCCCTGGGGCCCTCTGGGTGGGGCATGGTGCCCATTTTTATAAATTGAGATCCTGACCCCCTAGGGATGCTACCTGCCAAGTTTGATGAAAATACATCATGAGGTTTTCAGGAAGAAGATGAAAATGTACAATTCAGGTCCCCATTTGGACCTTCCCAACCAACCCCCCCCCCCCCCCCTGCCCCCAAGAGGGGCACCCCTTGATCTCCTATGAACAAACTTGAAAATACAGTCATTAATGTACTCACTCATAGTATTATCTTACCTCTATAACTTCTGATTCTAGAGAAGATTTTTAAAGATTCCTTCATTTTGGGGGTTTGGGGCCCCCCTGGGGGCCCCCTGGGTGGGGAATGGTGCCCATTTTAAGAAATTGAAATCCTAACTCCCTAGGGATGCTACCTGCCAAGTTTGGTGAAAATGGGTCATGGGGTTCTCAAGAAGAAGATAAAAATGTACAATTTAGGCCCCATTAGAACCCCTCCCCACCCCCCTCCCCTGGGTCCCAAGGGGGGCACCCCTAATTTTGCCATGAACAAACTTGAAACTACAGTCATCAATGTACTAACTCATAGTATTAACTTAGCTCTATCACTTCTGGTTCTAGAGAAGAAGATTTTTACAGATTCCTTAATTTTGGGGCGTTTGGGCCCCCTGGGGGCCCCCTGGGTGGGGCATGGTGCCCATTTTAACAAATTGAGTTCCTAACCCCCTAGGGATGCTACCTGCCAAGTTTGATGAAAATCGGTCTTGGGGTTTTCAAGAAGAAGATGAAAATGTAAAAAGTTTACGCACGACGCACGACGGACGACGGACGACGGACGACGGACGACGGACGACGCACGACGCACGACGCACGACGCACGACGCACGACGGACGCCGGACGAAGGGCGATCGCAATAGCTCACTTGAGCCTTTGGCTCAGGTGAGCTAAAAACTACTCAACCGAACTCGGTGTACTGAACTTGGTGAACTCAGTATCTCGCGAAATAGATGCTGGTAACTATTGTGTTGGGGTCTTTATGGATCTTTCAAAAGCGTTCGACACCCTCGACCACCACATACTGTTACGTAAACTGGAATGTTATGGTGTACGTGGTATTGCTCTTGATTGGTTCACCAATTACTTGACGAATAGAAAACAGTACGTTGCGGTGGACGGTGTTAAATCCAGTTTTGGTAATCTTTGTTGTGGTGTCCCACAAGGATCAGTTCTGGGACCCCTTTTGTTTCTTGTTTATATTAATGACATTGTATCTTCTTCTAATATAGTCAAGTTTTTATTATTTGCCGATGACACAACAATTCTCGTATCCCACAAAAATCTGAATGATCTGATAACAATAGTTAACGCAGAACTGGTTAATTTATATGAGTGGTTTAATTGTAACAAATTATTTTTGAATCTTGATAAGACCAAATATGTTTTGTTTAGAACAAGAAACAGAAAAATACCATGTAACCACCCAAATGTATGTATAGGAGGTCGCGCTGTGTCGATGGTGGATAATATAAGATTTCTTGGTGTTGTATTAAACGAATATCTTTCCTGGAGGCCTCACATCAGTGCCATTTCACTCAAGATAGCAAAAAGCCTTGGTGTTCTTAGAAGATTGAAGCACACTTTACCCCAAACTGTATTAAAAATATTGTATAATAGTATCATAATGCCACATTTGAATTATTGTAATATTATCTGGGGTCATACATACAAAAGTCAACTTCGAAAAATAGAAATACTCCAAAAAAAGACAGTCAGAGTTATAACTAATTCTTGTATTTATGCTAACACCAGCAACCTGTTTTCTCAGCTTCGTGTATTACCTATTACTGATTCAATATCATTTAATTCTTTAGTCTTTATGTATAAGCTTCACGCTGGTTTATTACCAAATGTGTTTAATGATTTATTCGTATTAAATAGTTCTGTTCATTTGTATGATACCCGTCAGAGAAACTCACTGCGACAACCAAAGGTACGCACAACATTAGCCCTGAAGTCATTCCAAGTAAAATTCCCCAAACTATGGAATGCTCTTCCAGAAGATATAAAGCATAGTTCTACTTTATCACGATTTAAGAGATTGTCCTTTAATTTGCTCCTTCCGAGGGAAAATTGAAAAAAAAAAATCTATGTCATCCTAGTCACACTTGTACTCACATGAATGAAAATCATTGCTTGCGAGCACTACGTCTATTGTCTATAGTCCATCTATCGCTTTTATACTCCCACCTTTCCAATCATACTCACCTTGTTTTCTATTCTTTTTTTATCTCTCCTGGATTTTCGCTGTTGTTTTCCATGGTATCTGTGCATATATATGTATTTATATATGCATGCTGTTTTCCCCTTCCCATTCCCACCAAACCAAATGTACAACCTTGAAATGTATATTAATTCTTTTGCTTGTTTGTTTTACATGTATTTAAGCATTACTGGGGCCCCTATTTATAAGCACTGCTTCTCCTGGGGTTCCCACCATCAAGTTTAATTGTTTTCTGCTTTGTTTTTGTTTGCTTTGTATATAGTTATGCATCTTTGTGTATGTTTTTTATTGTATACTCCTAAATTGATGGTGAATAAAACTAAACTGATTTTAACTCACTTGTTCGTAATCATTTTTAAACACAGTTTCGAATATGTAAAGAAATAAACAAACAACTCAGTACAATTGGGGGAGGGTGAGCTCGCGTTTGACATCACGGAATTTTCCAAGTTTTTGCTCCAAACTTTCATTGTTCTGTTCCTCTTATCTCTCTGCTTCTATTCACATAAACCAATTTTCAGGGATGAATTCCCCTTTCAGTGTCTCAAATTGCTTGTTGGGTGACGAAAGTGATAAAATATATAATGCACAGAATTATGAGAAAAAAAATTATTATACATCGAATGTGCCGAACTCTTGCTCTCTTTTACCCTTCCCCGTTTTCCATACGCACTTGCAGAAACCTAACCCTTCCCCGTTTTCCATACGCACTTGCAGAAACCGACTTATCAATTAATTTTTCTGTCCGTCCCTCCTCCTTCCTTTCACTATCTATCTATCTATCTATCTATCTATCTATCTATCTATCTATTTATCTATTTATCTATCTATCTATGTATCTATCTATCTATCTATCTATCTATCTATTTATCTATTTATCTATCTATCTATCTATCTATTTATCTATCTATCTATCTATCTATCTATCTATCTATTTATCTATTTATCTATCTATCTATCTATCTATCTATCTATCTATTTATCTATCTATCTATCTATCTATCTATGTATCTATCTATCTATCTATCTATCTATCTATCTATCTATTTATCTATCCATCTATCTATCTATCTATCCATCTATCTATCTATCTATCTATCTATCTATCTATTTATCTATCTATCTATCTATCTATCTATCTATTTATCTATCTATTTATCTACAATTATACAATTCTCTTCCTCTCTTCTTCATGACCTCTCGTCTTTCACCTTGAACTTGAACTTTATTCTGAATTATTTAAAAACATAACTTTTGTACAATAAGAAATTGAAGACAGTGAACGAGTACACAACAACATGCGAAACATAATATGATTATGATAACGATGAATGAAATATGGAAACTACAAAAGACTAGGGGTCTTGTCAGGGTAGTTCCCAACGAAAAGAAAAAGATGAAACAATGATTATTGTTTTTTGATCACAACATGAAACGGATCGAAACATTACAAAAGAAATCTACAAAATTATTCATAATCATCGTGTATTCTACAATGGAAAATCTAACCATCTAACAAAAATCTTTGAAGATTCTTCTTAAAGATACTACTAGTGGAAGAATTTGTAACTGTATCTGGTAAGGAATTATTCTATAGTGAGGGTCCAGTACCTTCTTTCATATACTCTTCCCCTCCTTTATATACCACCATGCCCCTAATAATATGATCGAGATATGTACTCATCTAATAGTATTTCGTATAAAACAAAACACGCCTTTTTTATACGGCAGAAGGAAATTAGAGAATTTCCGGATGACTACAATGTTTCTCTAAGACGTTGCTCGGAGTAACGACTAGAATGTCAGCGCACTCATACCGAATGAAAGGTGATCGAAAAACTGTGTTAGGCCAGGCGGTATAACACGCGTCGGTTTTGCCTTTCCGTCCATACATACAGCCTCACACACACACACAGGCATACACATAAGGCGTTTTCACATCAGCCCGATAAAAATCCAAGCTCGAGATATTTTCCTATTTCCCAAGTCAGAAAATAGCGAATTTCGAAACATCGGGCTGATGTGAAAACGCCAATACAGATATCCACACACACACACACACACACACACACACACACTGTACAGACACATAATCACAAAGATACACATCGGAAATATTTGGTATACAGGCAAGCAGAAAGCAGTCTTATGGTGATTGAAAGAAACCCCCACAACAACAAAAAAAGGGGGAACAGAAAGGAAAGTTTAAAAATAACGATGAATAGGTAAGTACATTGTACATTCTGTCATTTGTTGATCTCCTAATAGTGTGAATAAGTTAGAGATAGAAGTCCTGATTCATACCGTCAGGGGCAAAAGGGAAATTTCATTTTTCTTGTGTGATCTATTGGGGAAGAAAAAAATTTGCAGGACCACGATAGATTAAAAAGGGTAAATTTTGCTTTTCTTCACATTAAGGTGGGACTCACCAATTGTAAGGATCCCTTTAATTCTTTTACTTTGTTTTTGGATATCTCAGCCATTTCAAAACCGATTTTTTCATCAAATTAACTTTGAATTCCTCTCAGAATAGTAATTCAATGCTCTGCAACATTTCATAAGTGGTTTCTTAGTATTTCACAAAAAGTTAAAAGCTCAATCCTCATCTCCACCAATACTATATAATCCCTTTAACTGCACTCACAGCAAATTGTTCTAATTCTTTATAAGATAAACTTCACATCCACTTTGCTGATTTTAATACTGTATCATAAAACAAACACATATAGCAATATGCAAACAATATCAAGCAGATTCTGATGCATTGCTATTAAATATAATTTATCAATCTTTCTACTAAACCATACACATGCCCTCCAGTACAAAACATTATCAACTTGTGTGAATATTGTTCTAATTGCACATCAAATTTTGTACAATTCTTGTGATTGATGTTCATCGTTTTCATCAATAGCAAAGACCGAAATTACTGGATTTCTTAAAATCCTCGTTGGATGACTGGCACAGACGAAATTCATCCTCTTATGAGGTGCAATAACATTCAATCAAACAGCACAGACAAAAACAACAAACACAAGAGCTGGCATGCCTTGTTTGAGAAGTGTATGAAATGACAAAGGCTAATCGTATATTTTTTTTTCTCATTATTTCTGTTTTATTTGTATTGTATATACAGACATAATGGAAAAAAATAACAGTGGTGAAAATGCATATCTTGATACGAGCCTTTTGCAGTCTCAAGATCATTCAATACATGTATGTTTTCTAGAGAGCCTTTTGTACCACATGCAGACGAAAACTCGTACATGTATACAGTTTGACACCGGGAGAATCGTAAACTGCCCGGATAATGCACATACATATACAGAGTACACATAACAAGTTGTACTAAGTTATTAGGGATGTGAACACAAACCAATGTGAAATCTACAGTGAAATTTCCACTACACGGATTCCCCTGAAATTAATTATGTTCTTACTCTAGCCCATCAATCACGTTTTAAACACTGTGTCCATTTCTGCATCTAAACAATAAATAAAATAAATAAATAAAAATACACAGAATAAACAAAAACCCTACATCACTTGGGCTTATTAGTTTAACATCTGACACACAGTTAAGTACATTACAACAGAATACAAACAAAAGCGTAACAAAAAAATGAACAAAGAGGAAATATAAGAATTTCAATTTTTGTCTGGCATATTAAAGATTGCGTGCTACAGGAAGGCAAGAAAGGAATGGAATCAGTATCAAACAAACCATTCTGCTGATAATCTCATCACACTTCTATAAAAAAAAAAAAAAAGAGGCATAGTGTTGCAATCAATGTACACTCGATATTTAAACCGGTAATGTATATAATATCATGTGACAAATTATGGTTAGTTTGTGGGGAAATTTTTCGAAGTGCATACATACCACGTCTTTTCAGAAGCTTTAAAGCATTAAACTGTCAAGAAACTAAAAATATCATTGCAGTTCCAAGTGCAGGGAAAAAAAAACCAAATATATTTGTTCTAAAACTCAAAGACACTTGATCATTTCTTTAAGAAATCATCAGCAATAATAATATGGAATCTAGCGCGCTGTCTCAAAGAAAAATTTAATGATTTGCAAATTTTACATATTGCAGTACAGGTACCTGGATAATGTACACTACATGCAAATTCGTCCACGTAATATCAAAGTGTACTAGAAAGTGCAGTAATATAAACTTGAAAACATAGGGACAAGAAATGGCTAGTCATAAGACGATGGAGGAACAGGCTTTTTCCATCCATGTTCGACAGACAAAGGTTCAAAAGCACTGTTTTCTAAATTAAATGCAATTCATGCAGGTAAAACACAGCACCTTTCTTTGTTTGGCTAGAAAAGTTCTTAATGAGTCTGGTAATGTTCCTAATTCTTGGAAGATAAGGCACCTCAATTTTGGTAAAAATCTGTTGTTAATACAGACCCTATAAAATTATCTTGTTTTGTGAAAAGAGAGAAAAAGAAACGAACAGTCCTATCACCTAAGACCCTGAAAAGTTTCCTTCCCTTTCTCAAAATCTTGTGTTTAAGACATAAAATGACTGCATTTGATATGTCTCTTTTCTGACTTGCCAAAGCTAAGGAAAAGCTTTGCTTTTAAAATTGATATAACTATATAAACTGCCATAAAACTGGCTTGATAAACTCACATCCGATTAACTGGCAATACACAGTCCGATGTTAAAATCCTAGATCACGTGGACGGTGGAACTTGTTACAAAATTTTAGATGAGCCGTAACTGAGCTACACTAACAAGTGGCATAGCAGATAGCCGCACATACAATCATGTAGTACTCCAATGACCTTCTGCCACACACACTTGACATTATGGTAGAGATTTGAATGTCTGGATTATACAACACCCAGAACCAACAAACTGTAACATCTTCTTGAATGGTCATGAAAGGAAAGAGTAATTTTCCATAAAAATTTGTTTGTTAGTTTGCCCAATCACTATACACAAAATGGCTTTATAATCCAACAGCAAGCCTTTGGCAAGAAAAAAAATCCATTTTTGTTTGTTCTTAATAAGTACAAAGGCATCAAGTTCCTAATAGAATGATAAAGCATTACATATATTGATCAAGACTATACTCGGATACACAATTAACAAATTGGATAGAGTTTTGGATGGGAATTCTTTGCTTGGAACTTTTCTTTCCTGAGTATTGAATTTTCTTTCTTTTTTCTTTCAAAATTGACATGGAAATCATTCATGGGGAACATGACGAATATTTCATGCCCTTAAAAAAAAAGGGGGGGGGGGTTATGACGTGAAAAAGCAAAACAAAAACAAATGCCTATATTCAATGCCTATATTCAATGCCTGTCTAAATCATGTATTATGATTCAATGCCTGTCTAAATTCATGTATTACTAAGTGTGTGGATGATGACAAATCTCTTCTGAATCATTCAGAATGAGTGTAATCCAACACTATACAGTGACAGAAATATGCCATAGAAAGTATATTCTGCTGTGCACACAAATTTGGGCAACGTGGAAATAGAAATATGATTAAAGAAAAAACAACAAACAGACAAACAAACAAAACAAAACCTGGAGGGGTTTCTGTGAACTTGTCTTACAAAAAATTGACATATTAAACTTTAAATGCTCTTCATCCGTGTCGGAAGCGTCAGTGCGTTCAAGATCTACCTTCTCTATAGAAGTTGGTTAGGTAAAGACTGCATTGCTTTGGTGTTAGACTAATGCCCTACCAATTACTAGTACAGTGTTGCAATTACTTCAGTCATACAAGATTACTGCAAATCACAAAGGTACAACATGTATCTCTTTGTGGGACAAAAAAAAAAATATCTGTGTAATGCAAGACACGAGCCTTTGCGTGTCAAAGGCCACGGCATGAGGTTAAACAAGATTTACCTACGATCAGTCACATACAAGTTTGTTAGGTTTTCTACATGGCATAGAGATGCAACCCATCTTACTTTTCATTCCTGAATGATTGCTCTACACCAAATGTGGAATGGATGGAACGAATTGACATATCTATGGAAAATGACAGAAAAGAAATGACATTACGAGACACAAGGAAAGTATAAATAAGAAGGAAGGCTTACAAACAGTGTTACTCTTTTTAAGTACAGCCTCAAAATTTTTCTTTTTTTTGGCAAAATATTTGTCATATTAGAAGAAAAAAAAAAGACAACTTGCAACAGTATTAATTGTGTAGGTCTTCAAACAGGAGGAGTTGCTTTTTACAGCTAACTCATTTAATGTGCCCTACATCGTGAATAAATAAATTGAAAAAGAAATAAACCTAGCACAGCAAAATTGCATATGCCATGGAATTTATTGTCGTGGCGGCAATAAGCAACAGATGCACAGAGCTTTTTCTTTGATATGTTTCTACTTGTTAAAAGATACAACCAATTCATTTCATAAGGTCTTTCTGCTGTGTGTGCAATTGTTTTATGGCATTGTGTGCATATACTTCTCTTTGCAATTCTTTTCATATTGTCTTGGCAAAATGCATGATGAGGTACAAAAAAAATCAACATAAACGCCACAATGATTCATCAACGATAAATAAAAAACAAATCAGAAGAAAGTATATAAGCTATTAAAACAATCTCTAGTCAAGAGATAAGTCAATTGTCTTATTATTTTGTCACCATACATCATACTCTACAAACAGAAGGTTGTCAAATAAAAACTAACCCACTAGGAAGCATACATGTCAATATTCCAATATTCAAAAAATTAGTCAAGATATTGCCCCAGGAAAACATGAGACAAAAACGTATGTCAAGCATCCAAAACAATTCAAAAGAAACCAAGAACTTCAAGCAAGATGTTCGTTTCTCACTGTATAATAATAGACTGTATAAAATATCACAAATATAACAACTTCCATCCAAAACCCCTCTCATATTTCATCAATACACAATGTAAATATAAATATAAAATATCTCAGTTCATGTATTCCTATCTATATACACTTTTTTATTTTATTTTAAATGTAATTCATAATATCTTTGTTCTATATCAAAGTTTTGTCATCTTTTTCATGGAAGCAGTGACAAGTAAAAATCTGCATGGTTAAAGGTGTACAAATTAACACCTGAAATCTCTAACAAAACAAAAAATTGTCATCTATGAATATAATCACATTAATCATGTCATTTCCTTCACCACAAGTTTTTCTTCAGTATCCCTTTGTGGGGTTTTATCATCTAGGAGTGAAAGAAATTATACAAAGACAACTATAATTTAAGTGAAAACATTCAGTGTCCTTGTAAAACAAGAGATGCACGCTGGAAGTGGCATGTCCTCTACATACAGTGATCCCTGAATCACAGGAAATTGGTAAATTAAAAAGACAACAACTTTATGGCACTTTATCAGAGTTGTGCATGAGAAAAAAAAATGGAATGCACATATTCTTTCCTTGTGATTATAAAAGTGAAACATCCTACATCCTGAAGTTCGCTCAAATTATTTTCCTTACAAATTAATCCTATCAAAGAAGGCATATCAACTATCAAATGTTTTGCACACCAAAATGCTTTCACAAACATGCATGGTGGCCAGTTAGGGGTCCTAAAAGACTTTTATCTTTTTCACACATAAATGGCCATGTACAAAAAATTGATCCAAATGATTTCAGGAATGCCTTTCAGTATTATGAAAATGTTGTTGCTTGTTGGAAAATACACATACAAACACACAAACAGACAGACAGACAGACAAGCCAAAAGCTCTTAGCATTAACAACTGTGCAGGACCGTCTACAACATGTCCCCAAATCCCCCCAGTGGAGTGGGAGCTACGGAAATACAAAACTTCTCCCACGTGTTGGCCCACAAGAAAGAGACGGAGGAAGAAACAGACAGACAGACAGACAGACAGACAGACAGACAGACAGACAGACGGAGACTGTTTGCACTTTCTCTTTCCAACCTGTGCTGCCTGAGACTGAAGAGCTTCATGCAGATAATAGGGTGCTGTAAAAAAGGACCATACTCCACTCTTCAGTAGTCTGACACTCGCACAGTACACACTGTTGTGTTTCCAGCACCACGGGTAAAACACAATACATGGCCGTTTTTTTTTTTTTTTTTTTGTACAAGCAAGAGTATAATTTTGGCAGATATATGGTTTCATTGGAAGAGAAGAGCAGTCCTATTATATCCGCAAGTGAAGTAATTTCTTGATTGGGAGAATTTACTTCAACATCCTCGTGTTGCAAATTGGCCCAAAATGTTGGCCTTCTCTACAGAACAAGCTTCAGCCAGTAGCAAACACAAGGCAACATTTTTGCCCCTCAGGTAATGTTTTGCTCACAAACAATATGAGATGAAAATGAAATGCAAGAGAATAGAATTGAAAAAAGAAGACCTTACACAGATAGGAATTTGTGGGACTGTGAAGATTTCACAGATAAACCAGTCGGACCAAATCTTACAGAGCTTCTTTTAAGAAACTAGAATAGGATGGGGATTTTGTACCTCCATTCTCGTTATAGTGCATGTGTATTCGAGGTCTTTGAACACAAGAAATGTGACACCAAACAGGCCTTACACAAATTTTAGTGCAAAGGACTAACTAGCATTCAAAATGTGCATGGCTGCAACTGCCATTTACGTACATTGCAACTGCATTACTACAGTTCTGGTCCAATCATATATTACTGTTACAATCGTGTCCATGTGAATTTAATCCACGCTTATTACGCCCACATCTATATTCAAACGGAAATGCTCATATCACCTGTTTCACATCCTACCCACACACCTACACGGATCCTCCGTCGATCACCCCCATATTCTCATCTGACGTTAGTGACGAGATTTTTTGTACAGAAAGCCAGCAAAAAACCTCCACTTTCTCTGACTCAAAAAGAACACGCCACACTACCGATGGTTTCTTTCTAAAACTCGCAATGGAAGGAGAGAGCTACAGACAAGATTTTGCGTTTGCGAAGACGACGACGACGACGACGTATGATGACGCAGAACTTTGAAACGAGGACACTACAAATCGAACATCTTTACAGAGAGGGACAAGATCTGAATCTCTTTGGACTTGTTTATAGAACTTTTGCAAGTCTGCCACATACAGTCTGTAGGTCTAATCATATCCTAGGCAGTACTGATGAAAGATGCATCACTACCAAGCAGGCCATATGATGCTAACTTGTGTGACAGAATGCGCTCATTATTATCAAATGTCCATTTACTTTACTTCAGTGTAGGCACACCTCATAATTTCTCTCTTCCTTTGTTTTCCAAGAGGACGAAGGTAAAAGAACAATTACAGTGTGGAAGAAAAGCTTATCACTACTGCATGACCATTATGAATTATGCAAAGCAGTGGGTCCTGAATTTTAAAGGAGTTGTAATCTATTGCAAAATTAATATCATCATTAATTGACATCAACTCAATAATAAATTGCATTTGAAAACAAAAATGAAATAAATAAAATCAATTCTAACGCTTTGTCATATACATGTATATGACCCTGGACCCACAGTATATCTTTATGTTTTACAAACAGTTATCAGGAGCACAGATATTTCATTTCACTGTGTCGTGCTCCTTCTTTTGTGTGTTTTCGTTTCCCAGCTCGTCCGAATCAAATTGGTCTCTGCACCTGCATTTCACAACCTTCCAAACAAGATTCTTGCCATCTTCCAAGTACTCTCAGGGAATAGAAAGTTAACTCCACGAACGGACGTGAATTCACAAATGCCTTCAAGTCTGCGTGTGCATAAAAAAAATCGAAGAGGAAAAACTGTCCATTGTCACTGTAATCCTGATGTAGCAACTCATGGAGAATCCTTTCCCTGGGTTCTATCTAAATGTCCAGCTTCCGGTCCAGCCTTAGATGACCATCTCGTCAAGGATCGTCGGCCGCTCCACCTGTCTACGCCGGAGACTGCGCCGTATGCCATCGGCACGACGGTATGGCTCGTTTTTCAGATCTGCCAATCGGGGGGAAACACAACAATGGAGATGAGAAGATGAGATAAACAAAAGAGGAATAAAATCTAAAGAATCCAACAGTCAAACAACTGAAACTGTCCATGTAAACTCTGCACAAAAAGTGACCCTTTCTGTTTCGCTGTAATTAATTATATTTACAGTATAAAGTCGATCCCCCCAAAAAAAATGTGCAAATTATCTAGTTAGAATTTGTTTTCTTTTACAAAAAATACACACTTTAATACATACAACATCTATACTTCTCCATACATGTTAATCTTATACAACATAGTATGTATAATTATGATATCAAGAGAGGATTATAGATATTCGTTCTCTTTCATATTGTGTATATTCATAGTCGACTTGACATACAAATCAAAATCCTACAATGAACTTTCATCACTGCTTTCAGCTCTTAGTATCTAACCAGGTTATCAGAAGGAGAAGTATAAAATGCATCTTTGCTCTAAAGAGTGAGAGAGAAAGAGAAAGAGATAGAGAAGAAGAGAACCGCTACAGGAGCAATCTAATGGTTCAGTCAGCCCCAGAGAGGGCGAGGCTCGAGGCCAGGATATACGAGCAAGCTGCATTCGGCCACCAGTATACAGGGAGCCTGTTAGAGCACTACACCACGGGCACTCTAGAAAATCTCGACAGAAAGTATTGACCGCGTCATGATCGATTAATCACAGTCAGAGACGAAAGAGAGAGGGATGGGGGAGAGAGAGAGAGCAGCTGTTTTGATATCAGAACAACAAATATTTGTTCTCTCACAGAAAAGTAAATTCAAGGCCAGATTAAAAACAGACATCTGGTTTTAAGGTCCATGCCAGTCTTCTTTCCTATAAAATACTGCACTTCACAACAAAACAGGGCTACCTACATGTACATAAATTATAGGTCTGCTCTAAAAACGGGTCATATAATCGAACCAATGGATTTCAAGTCTTTGCTGCTTTACTTCCCCCTCCCCTAACCAAACAGAGTAAACCATGATGACTTTGCTGTTGTTGTTTGCTTCGTATCCGGGCAATTACCCCCAGAGGGCAATTACCCCCCGCCTAAATACTGGTAAGTGGTAAGGTTAGAGTTAAGATTAGGGTTAGGGTTAGGGTTACGGTTAGGAGTTTGGGTTATAGTTAGGATTAGGTTCAGGATTAGGATTAGGATTAGGGCCAGTGGGAAGGGTCCGGGGTAATTGCCCAGGGGGTAATTGCCCTAGACCCTGTTTGCTTGTGTCTTCTGTCAACAAGCTCACACGATTTCCAGTATGGAAAAGAAAAGAAAACATCAAGAAATATCCTGGGAGGTATCTGCACAGAAAATCTACAAAGACAATACTCAGATTCAGATTCACGCAAAAATAATTGTTAAAACACTCTAAATCCCCTGATGATGCAAAGTTTTATTTCAAAATTATATCCATGAACGTGAAGAGGATGACGGAAGATCTGTGCACATGATGAAAAAAAGCAAACTAACAAACAAACCCAAACTACCATTTACATCCAGTTTTTAAAATGCAATCAGCAAAAATGACATTTGCTGTCACTGTTCATTCAGGGTCATATGCCCAAAAGAAATTACTTCTCTTTTATGCTTTAGTTATAAATTCCAATGGTGTCCAGCATTTGATCTAAAGTGAAGACTATTTGATAGCCTAGAATCCTTCAGTACTGTGAAATGAACTAAACTAAATACTGATATGTCTGTTAAAACGAAACAAGACCGCACTACGATGAAGTGATGGAAAAGCAGGGGCGGATCCAGGAATTCCGTAAAGAGGAGGCGCCTTTGCAAAATTAAAGTGGGGGGGGGGGGGGGGGCACGCACATGGACCCCCATTTTTTTATTTCTTTTGTTTTAACCAAAACTAAAGAGGGGTGCGCATGCCCTGTGCACCCCTCCCTGGATCCGCCACTGAAAAGCGTGGTGTATCCATGGAGCTGGTAGCTGAGTGTATCCCTTCTCAGTTTGAATAAGGTGTGTGTGTGTGTGTGATATGTTTGTTTGTTTGTTTGTTCTTATGTGTGTGTAAATAATTGTGGTTGTGTATTGGAAGGCGGAGGCTGGGGGGAGTTATGGAGAGAGTAAAGAGGGGGGAGGGCATATTTATTACGGCATGAGTGGCATGAAGCGTTTGGAATGTTTGAAGGTAAATGCTACGGGGAACCTAAAGTTGCTTCACACTGCTGATTGGAGAATGATGTTTATCTTTTGAGGCTTGTGATTATGGAGCATGAGGGTGTTCTACATGAAATTCTGCTCACTCTAGATCTTCAGGGGGTCACGGATGACAGAAACCAAGGTTGTTGTGGAGCAAGGGAAGAAAAGTATATACTAAATTTTGAAACGAATATATTACATCTTGTAGCTCATGATATCAACACAAAAACACAGAAATATATCATTTATTTCATTCCAAATGGGAACCAGGATGGGTCTATACAAAGTCTATGACAATCTTGAATCTTGAAGGTAATAGGATAAAAATTAATTGCAGTTTATTTCAACTATTTGCTCTGAATTTCAATTAATAAAACTTAAGTGGGGAGCTCCAGTATATTTTTCCAACCTTTAGAATATTTGGAAAGCAATGAGCAGAGCAATCATTTAACTTCAGTTTGCTTGCTTGCTTAATAAATCACTCTTGAAGGTGCTGGTAAACATTTCAAGAATTGTTGATTTTAGCTTGACAAATTGCTATTATTTCTTGATAAAACTGATAGTGTTTACACTCAAAATTTCATTTAAAAGAGACTCAGATATAATGATGACACCTAAATGCTCCTGAAAGTATGGAATTTTGTTTTTTCATTTCGATGAACATTGGAGGAACATCGCTACAGTGTGGTGCCATGAGAGAAAAGTAAAAGAAATGTGGCAAATATGAGACTTGTAAATTAGTAGGCCTCTGCCCAATGTAACTGCTGTAATATCAGTGAATTTCTACAGATGTCTAGAGCACGAGACAAAAAGAAATCAATAGTTCTTTGAATGTTGTTTAATGACAGGCTTGAAAAATGCAAAACTTGCATGAAGGAGGTTGAAATCCTCCGTTTCTGTCAGCCAGACTACTCTGCCAACGTGGGATTTGCAAGCATCGGCGGTGCGGAATTGCGACTTCCGCAGGCGTTCGTGACCGCGGCGACCCCTGCGTTAAGGGGTTTGCTGCCGTGAAAGATACATTTTGTAAAAAAAAAAATAATAATAATAAATAAATGAAATACAATCTGCAGGGGGAGTGGGGATGACGTGGTCCCAGTTTTCAGTTCCACAAACTGCACCCTAGTCTTTGCCATGAGAACATTCTTCAGACAGAGAGATTATGGAATTATTTTATTCAGACACAATCACGCAGTTCAAGGGTGGTGGCTCTAAATCTTCATGTGAGGAAAAAAAAATGTTTTAGACTTTAATGTCAATTGAAAATGAAATGTCTAGAGGTGGGATTTTGTGCCAAGTCAGACCTCATCAAATTTCACATTTCACCTCTTCAACTGCTTAAGCCCACAACTTAGAATGTTTCCAAACTAATCTATCATCATCCATCAGTACTGGTGGGAAAAAAAAATTTCCACTTGCTCTGGCAAGGGAAAGGAAAAGGGAGAACAATAGAGGTTGCACAAAATAGTACAGTGCAACTTATATTGATTTAGACGTTCACATAGCCTTGAACTCCCATAAATGTTGCCATGTTAACCTTTCATATCTTTTTGAGAAGCTCAAAGAATTTAAATTTTACAGGTTCTTGTTAGAAGTGACAATAAGACACCGCACAAATAAAGGAATTATTGTCTGATACTTCTTTCATATCAAATAATTTCTGTTTCTTTTTACAGCTTAACGGGGACAACTTGATACAATGGGAGGAGTTGACCTTTCATTTCACTTACTTAATTTCATATCACACCATATAATCCATCACAAGGACAAAATTCTGTTCGATACTTGGTATTGCCATCCTGCAAAACTATTTAGATATGCAATGTGCTACAAAATGACTGGCATTTTTACAAGCTTGTACTGCTGGACGGTGTATCTACTGGGGAAGGATTCTGCAGAATATGATGTTTACAATTCACTCTTCTTGTTCTTTTATTTTCCTTCCCTTTTTTTTTTGGGGGGGGGGGAGAGGAGGAAGGGGAGGAATTTTAGCAAACTTTGATGTCTACAACTTGCTCCTGTAATCTTTCTTTTTTCTTTTATCACGGCTGGCCTGTCATGTAATGGCTTGCCCTGCTTGGCAAGATTTTTGTAAAAAAAAAAAAAAAAAAAAAAAAATGGCAAGTGCAGCACAGCAAGCACATTGACACCTTTATGTAAAGCATAGTTAGGTTATGTACACTATTTCTACAGAGAAGACAGAGGTTTACTAAAAGAAAATATTGCCCATGGAAATATAGTGGTTAACAAAACTGCAGAATCAAGGAAAGATTTGAAGTATGATCATGATGCATAAAGACAGAGTGAGGAAGGTTCTGATGAGTTCAACATTGTGGTCATCTAGTTTCTAATGCCTCACGATGAAATACACATTGTAGATATTGACAATGCTGCCTTTTACTACTGGTCCTTTTAATACCTACGTACAAGTAGCACAAATGAAATCGTTACACCATATGCATGTGATGTGAAGAGTGAAAAATGAAAATTAGGGCATGGATTAGCGTATACTATTTGTTATGTTTCGAGTGAAAAGTGATTACTGACGTGAAATAGCTTACCGAGCTTGTCTTAAAGCTGATCAATAGAGCAAGCGGGATATCAAAATTCAGAATCAAAAAAGGAGGTGAAAACAGGGCGGGCGCAGGTTACCATGAACAGAAAAACAAAACAAAATAATAAGACATGCATAACGGTTAGCCCAAAAGAAATACAGACGGGTTAACATCACACTCATCAGACAGCAATTTTAAAGGGCAAAATTGCACTATCAGCAGTGATGCAGGAGACAGTGTATGAACCACGGCAACAATTTGGATCTCTCTCACTTTCAAATACTGCAAAGAACTCGACTAAAAAAAACAAACGAACATAAATTTCAGTTCCACATTTGATTAAAAAGCATCACAGCAATAGCATTTCAAAATCTCTACGTAGTGCGGGCATGTGATTGTCTTCGCAAATAATACATTTTCTCTTCCCAAGCCTCCTGTTTGAGTTAACGGCCTGAGGAAAGTTGCAAAGGAGGATCGGGATCTGGTAATGTGCCTCAAATTGTAGACTATGCAAGTCGTTGAGAAACGTTATAGGTCATGTGACCATACTTTGGAAGATTGCACGATGCACGTGGTGTTTGTATCCAAATCCAAAAACAAAAAAATCAAAGCAAAAACTTTTCCAAGTTCGAAGCCTCAAAATGATTCATTGTAATGTGCGACGTGCCATTAACGTGAACAGGTAATTGAAATTACCGATGATAGTGGAGTTTTTGCCCTTTAAATACCAATTTAAATACGGAAATTTCCATGAACTGGATTAGCAGAGTTATGTAATCACACATGTTTGCATATTCATGCATCCAAAATAGGCAGTTTGGGGCAATAATGAATTGCAGAGATAATATGTACATCAACCAGAACCCCACAGCTTGAATATAAAATGTTGGTAAAGTTTCGACACAGTGTTTTATTTTAAACAGACGAAACATTAACATATCAATATTTGGCACACGGAAAATAGTTCAAATGTTATAGAAGTCAGGGATTATTTTATAGACCATTATGGAGCACCATGAAAATTTGTAGGAAATCAATTTTTGACCCACAAAAAGAATTATATATCAACTTAACAAAAGAGACTACATCTACTATAAAACCAAAACCCAGGTTTTCTCTTTGTAGAAGAGATCAAATAAAATTTTGAAAGTATTCACTGTTATCAAAAAGACCACCTTAAAGAAGTATAAATCCCGACATGCCCCCTTTAGGTGGATTTACATTTTGAAACACATGCAATGAAATATGATTATCTCAAGTTGCCTGCATTTGCTCATGAATGAAAACATGCATGTATACACACAAAAATCTATATCATGAAAGAAATTTTGTCTTTTGTTAATGACAGATTGTGTATGGTACGAGGCAAAACGAACATCATGCAGTATTGTATTAAATACATGCAGACATGTACTTTGGATAATTAAAAAGATTTGGACAAAATAGCCATGTTCTTGGTATGTTTGTCTCATTTCTCTGCAGAGGTTAATAAAGCATTCATTGAAACTAGAAAGGGAATGCTACACACAGAGAAAAGCCTACATTTTGTATTTGTGGAGAGTATGTTGTAACGCAGAATAGTGGGAAGGCGCTATCTAATAATCAGCTGTTCTTACAGTGTACTAACAGGTAACTGCTCTAAACGTCACTGCATGCATTACTTGGCTCATTCATGTATTTTCTTTCTTTATGTGTGTGTTTGTGAGTGAGTATGTGTGTGTGTGTGTGCCTGTAGATATCTTTCTGGATTGTATTGATTCCAATGAAAACGCACTGAATACCTTTGATAATACTAAACAGCAGTTTCTGCATGCATACATGCATTTCATTTTACTATACATAATTTAAAAACCTCTTAATCATTCCTTGCATTCACTAAAAACTGCTCAAAACATGACTGTACTGTTCTACAAAGCATCACTGTATTCAACCAGAATAAGATACAACATGTAAGAACACTATAATGGATACACTTTATCATAATCTCTCTAAGAAAAAAATGTTGTGGGGGCTGGTGGGGAGGGGGTGGGGCATTTCATACCTTAATACTAATCTAAACACTGAGTACAGATGCCCTCTAGATGACTAGATAATTTGCATATTTGTGACCCACCACAACATAAGGATCCTAAAGTCGCTGACGGCTGAGCCGAGAAAATCGAGTTTGAAGTCAGATCATCAAAATTGGTCAAAATGATGGGATTTCTGTTTTTGGCATAATTTTGTAGTCTAATGTATCGTCTATCATCTGTCGAAATTCTGAAGCTAAATGCCCAAAGGAAAGGCAAGAAATTAGCTTTTTTCTGGGCCATGATTTTCTGACTTTCAACAGAACAAAAACATGTCCCGAGATTTGGATTTAGTGCCGCAGCTAGACTCTGCCCCTAGCAACGAGGGAGTGATCTTATTGGTCAGTGCGTGGCACCTGGTTACTGATTGGTTATGCGTAGACCGCTGGCGCTAAGTCTAAATGAACATCGTGGAGGTTGCAAAGAGCATACCTTCTATTGTCAAGAGGTGAAAATTGTCTTGCCTTCTCTTGATCATGATAGCGTCAGAAGGAAACTTTGAACTTTTTTCGAAATGCTGATTTCCTCAACCACTCGACATGCGCTAATAAAATCATTGAAATCTCCACAACCGAGTACTCTTAGGAGTCGCATTATAAATAAAATCAAAGTGGAAGTGTAAGGGAATAATGTCATGTCATTTTCAGAAAATTGTCCTTTCCCGACTTTTGGATCCTTTTGTTGCAGTGGTCACATTTATTTCAGCGGGACATTCAGGGAAATACATTGTACTACAGCACTGGTCCACTCTACGACCACTCTAAATGCCGGTTTTTTATCGCAGGCTATACGACCAAGGAAAACAGAGGTAAATATATACATGGTAGGGATTGGATTTTAATCATATTTTTGAGACCTGTTGCTTGCCCATTCGTCCAGATCCCGACGGCAATGAGTTAAAGAGCAAATAAACTGCATTTCTTATTTATCCTGCTGCTAACGTATATATGAAATCATATGATCACACTGAAATACTTGCCAGAATAGTCATCTCTTGTAAACAAATGCAGATTAAAAAAAACCCTAAATAATAATAGATACAATTTGTACATCCAGATGAAACATTTCTCGTCCGATAGCTTTCATTACCACACAGTTTACTGATATGCCAACATTGGTATGAATTATACAAGATTTTCCATGCTAGCACCCTTCCCCCCCCCCAAAAAAAAAAAAAAAAAAAAAAACTAAGAGGGAAGAATATAACACACCTGAACACCTGAATGGAATTCATCGACACAAAATATCATCTTAATTGATGATTACTTGATGAGCTACAAAATAACAGCTGTTAATGCAGAAAACCTTCTTTTCTTTTTTCCAATGTGCTCCTTCTAATGATGATCATAAAAATAAATGCCCTTTACTAAATTTGCAAATAAGTTTCCCTTTTCCAATTTTTCAAGCATTCAAAAACAAAAAGGAAATGAAGCATGCTTGTCCTGATATAAACTTAAATGCCAAACATTTGCTGCAAAATTTGATATTTGGGGGGTTTGTTTGCGGCGTGTGTGCATGTGTGCGCGCACCAGCACAAGAAGAATGATATGAACTGGCAAAACCTTCTGTTAATTCCTTTGATCACCAATGCACAAGATAATGTAAAATTAATTTATTGCAAATAGAAAAACATACACACATACACACACACACACACACATACACATACATTAAATAATTTTTTTTAAAAAGGTACTGTTAATTCCCTGATTTTTTCGTAGTTTCACTGGTAATGATTTTGCAGAACTTTGCTAACCGCTGAAAACATAAATGAACCCAAAAGTTAAAGTCCCTGCCCCCATGATGATAATGGAGAGCGATGAAGGCAAAAACAAAAAATACGCCCCCAAAATGATCGAAATAATGTATTTATATCAACCTTTCCCCACTGGGAGTGACAACAGCCATCACATTGAAACCAGCTATTTTTACGTAGAGAAAAGACAGGAAAGATTTTGTGGACAAGGAATAAAAAATATTAAAAAAAAAACTATACAAAAGAAATCATTTATACTGTATCAAGGACACTGCTTGATGTTCAATGATAGGGAACTTCTAAGAAATGCTTTCTCAATATATATTACACGTCTATTCCAACGATGTTCTCAACAACATGATATTTCATTCCATTTTGCTCCGTCTTATGCGGCAGAAATCATTGGAGCTATGTGTACTATTCCACAGTAAATTCCCATTGTGCTACTGTATAAAGATAGCAAAATGCAGAAGAGTTCTTGATAATGAAAATATCTGGGAATTCTTATTGATATAAGTCATTAATACATCATTTTGATCGACATTAAAGGGAAATGAAACCCAGATAAATTTGTGAATTGAGACGGGACAGATTAAGGATTCAAAACTTTTGAATACATGTAGATTGTCTGACTTTCCTCAAACTTCACTGATGCATTCCACTAATATTTCAATCTGCATTCACCGAACCCACACATCATTGGTTGAGAACCAGAAGGGCTTTATTGTAATTTTGGAGGGTATTGAGTTACTGGTATCATGTCGTAGAGCTCAATCTCTTCTACATTATGGCGTCAGATTTTAGATTATTTTCATTTTCAGTAAAATGTTACAAATTTAAACCAAGAGGGCACTATTTTTACCTTACATTTGGAACAATGCTTACATTTCTTCTCACTTTTGATATAAAATAAACTTTTTTTTCTATGAAAATTGATTGTTTTAGTTTTTATTTACCCTCAAATCTCAGAACACGAAAGTGCCTTTCTGCTTCTCAGCTGACGACAGTTGGGTTTCATCCCCCTTTAATGCTTTTCTTTCCAAGAGCTTTCTCTAACTTCATTGCTTGTTATTTGAACATACTTGTGCAAAAGAAAAAAAAAATATCATGCTTGCCTCATCATTCCCACAGGCTTTTGACAGATTTATTTTTACATGCATTTCACACATTTAGTACTGTAGGTGCAGGGGAAAACCTTTCATGTTATCACTGTAAATGTTGAGGTGTGTTGTGGTCAGTTTGTAAAGGCCACTTCCAGCTGCTTCAAATCAATGCTAAAAGTGTACATGCAGGATACCAAGTGAAGGAGATAACAGCAATAGATAGCTGAACTTCCATATTTTTCCACAAAAAATATTAGTGGCTCTTTGAATATATCATGAATGGAGGAGTAGAATATAAATATGAAATATCATACTTTTTCTCAATGGTTGGTTAATTGATAATATATATAAAAGGAGATACAATACATCAGTAAATACATATGTATGAATAGTTTATCTGTAAGTTTATATTCATATATATTCATATTCATATGTTCAGTGAGTAAACATTTGTTACACACAGTATACCATCACTGACCGTAATACCACAGTCTACAATATAAGTAATAGCTCCCTCTTAATAGTAAGTACATGAACATTAAAGCAAGGCATGCAAGCATTCGTGACTTTAGTTCGAAACCGGCACCTACCTGAGATGATGTTTTCGATTGCGCCATCGGAGACTTCCTTTGGTCCCTTCTCCTTGTTGGTGTACCGGCTTTCCAGCTCAGCTACGACTGCGGCCTAGAGCGGGGAAACAGACAGGAATATTTCCACATTTCATAGAAATACATTGTAGCTGAGATGACTCCAGCTGAGAAGAGTTTTAAAATGGGTTTGGGGGAAACTGCTTTAAAGAATGCTGCAAAAACATTGCCAATGTTGCAAAGTGCATGGATGAAGAAAAAAACAAGGAAATGTAGAAATTACGCGGTGCGTAATATATGTCCCCGCCGGAAGTAGCATTTTGTAGCAAAATGTACAATATAGGTAAAAAGATCAAGGTCAAAGGTCAAAGAAGTCAAAGGTCAAAATTCTGTGTAGAAGTTCTGAAGCCCTCACCTAGTGCCATCACATAAAGCAAACGGAATCGAAATCGGGTTAGAAATGGCGAAGGAGTAGCATTTTGTAGCAAAATGTACAATATAGGTCAAAAATCAAGGTCAAAGGTCAAAGAAGTCAAAGGTCAAAATTCTGTGTAGAAGTTTTGAAGCCCTCACCTAGTGCCACCACATAAAGCAAACGGAATCGAAATCGGGTTACAAGGAGTAGCATTTTGTAGCAAAATGTACAATATAGGTCAAAGGTCAAGGTCAAAGGTCACAACTGAAATTCTGTGTAGAAGTTTCAAAGCTCCCATGTAGTGCTATCATATAAAGCAAACAGAATCAAAATTGGCTCATAAATGACAGAGAAGTAGCAAATTGAAGATATTGATCACACACGGACGCACACACGGACGCACACACGGACGCACGGACACACACACGTACGGAGCCCGTTTCATAGTCCCCTGCTCGAACTCGTTCGGCGGGGACAAAAATGCAAAGTTACAAGCAAGAAAGTTATTAGAAATCCCCACTCTTGAGACTCGGCTGGAAATCGATTAACATTGAATTCTTCCCTCACATTAAGTTGTTTATCCTATTCTCTCCACTTTGTTTGTTTGTTTTTTTTTACTCTTAATGCTACATTATTCTAAGACTACAGCACATGATGAGTGCTTTTGGAAAACATTAGCATTTTTAAAGTCATGTATCTTCACAGGAGCATTTATGCTAGAAATGCTGTTATCAGCGCAAAGTTGTAGAGAATATTATAAGCTTTGCTGTGAGGTAACATGGGCGTCACCAGGGGGGGTGCGTTGGGTGCGAACGCACCCCCCTTCAGATCCTTAAAAAAAAAAAAAAAAAAAAAAAAATCAGTCTGCGAGCGACCTCAACGTCGGACGCTAAATAATTATTCTTTTCTACTTTTTTTAATATATTTTGCACCAGGGACACACACACACACACACACACACACACACACACACACACACACACACGCACAACTCGTTGGCAAAAACAATTCGCACCCCTGGTTCTGGCAGCACTGATTTTATACATATCTATTGGTATTCTACAGTGTTTACTATTTATCGACCGTACTGTACATCCGTACGATACGGAGCACTTATTCACGTTTGCATGTACGTGTGCTACTTACAAGTATGTAGGGTCTATGTACGTTACTTCTGACCAATCCATATTGCCAGCCCAAGAGCGAGCCTTAGCCTCATTAAAAAAAAAAAAAAAAAAAAAATGGAGGGGCAAGCATATTAATTGCCCCCCCCCCCGTAATTAATAATTCCCGAAATGAGAAGATTTTCTTGCTTTTGAAAGAAAACAAAAATGTTGCCCCCATGAAAATATTGGAAGGCAAGCGCACCATTTGCCCCACCCCACATAATCATAATTCCCGCGATGAAAAGATTTTCTTGCTTTTTTGTTAGAATTCAAGAAATCTGTCCAATTATTTCACCCAAAAGCAATGGCGTAACTACGGAGAGGGGGGGGGGGGGTGCGCCCCCTCCCAATCCGCTGGTTAAAAAAAAAGAAGGATTTCCCGAAATAGTAGTTCAAGTGTTAGTAAACTGCTTTTGAATGAAAGGGTGATCCAGAAATAAGATATCTTTCTATGATTTCTTTTAACCATAATTAAATAGGTACATGTATATAGTGTGAAACATTGTTCAAAAAGCCCGGACCCGACAAAAGATTGTGATTCCTGGTTGGCATTCTGCATATAAGCAGGATGTGCGCAGTGTACCCAAAGCGAAAAAATATACTTGTAGCTACAAACGGCAGTTTGGGGACTGTAAAATGTCAAAATTTTCAAGCTCGCTCGCTCTGTTCGCTCGCATTTAATCTTTATGCCATTCTTCTGATGTTGCTGCCAGTAATTGCCTGCAGTTGCGCCCGGTGCGCCCCCCCCCCTTTAATTTCCAAAGCGAAAAAATATGGATAAGAACGGCAGTTTTTGGACTGTAAAATGTAAAATTTTCAAGCTCGCTCTCTTCACTCACTCGCATTTAATCTTTATGCCATTCTTCTGATGTTGCTGCCAGTAATTGCCGGCAGTTGCGCCTGGTGCGCCCCCCCCCCCCTTTAATTTCCAAAGCGAAAAAATATAGCTACAAACGGCAGTTTGGGGACTGTAAAATGTCAAAATTTTCAAGCTCGCTCGCTCCGTTCGCTCGCATTTAATCTTTATGTCATTCTTCTGATGTTGCTGCCAGTAATTGCCGGCAGTTGCGCCCAGTGCGCCCCCCTTAATTTCCAAAGCGAAAATGGCTAAGAACGGCAGTTTTTGGACTGTAAAATGTAAAATGTTCAAGCTCGCTCTCTTCGCTCGCTCGCATTTAATCTTTATGCCATTCTTCTAATGTTGCTGCGAAAAAATATAGCTACAAACGGCAGTTTTTGGACTGTAAAATGCAAAATTTTCAAGCTCGCTCATTCCGCTCGCTCGAATGTAATCATTATGCTCTCTTGATATTGCTGCCAGTATTTGCCAGCAATTGCGCCCGATGCGCCCCCTTAAATTCTAAAGCGAAGAAATATAGCTACAAACGGCAGTTTGTTTGTTTTTTACTGTAAAATGTCAACATTTTCAAGCTCGCTCGCTCGCTCGCTCGCATTATTTTAATTGTTACGCAATTCTCCTGATGTTGCTGCCAGTAATTGCCGGGAGTTGCGCCCGGTGCGCCACCCCCCCCCCCCCCCCCGAAAAAATATGGCTCCAAATGGCAGTTTTTGGACTGTAAGATGTCAAAATTTTCAAGCTCGCTCTCTTCGCTCGCTCGCATTTAATTGTTATGCCATTCACCTGATGTTGCTGCCAGTAAAATTGCCAGCAGTTGCGCCCGGTGCGCCCCCCCCCCCCCCCTTAATTTCCAAAGCAAAAAAAAAAAAAAAAAATGTGGCTACAAATGGCAGTTTTTGGACTGTAAAATGTCAAAATTTTCAAGCTCGCTCGCTCGCTCGCTCGCATTTAATTGTTATGCAATTCTCCTGATGTTGCTGCCAGTAATTACCGACAGTTGCGCCCCGTTACGCCCCACCCCTCCTTTATTTCCAAAGCGAAGAAATATGGCTCCAAATGGCAGTTTTTGGACTGTAAAAATAATGTCAAAAATATTCAAGCTCGCTCTCTTCGCTCGCTCGCATTTAATTGCTATGCCATTCACCTGATGTTGCTGCCAGTAATTGCCAGCAGTTGCGCCCGGTGCGCCCCCCCTTAATTTCCAAAGCAAATAGATATGGCTACAAACGGCAGTTTTTGGACTGTAAAATGTCAACATTTTCAAGCTCGCTCGCTCGCTCGATCGCATTTAATTGTTATGCAATTCTCCTGATGTTGCTACCAGTAATTACCGGCAGTTGCGCCCGTTGCGCCCCCACGCCTCCTTTATTTCCAAAGCGAAAAAATATGGCTCCAAATGGCAGTTTTGGGACTGTAAAATGTCAAAATTTCCGAACTCGCTCTCTTTGCTCGCTCGCATTTAATTACTATGCAGTTCACCTGATGTTGCTGCCAGTAATTGCCAGCAGTTGCGCCCGGTGCGCCCCCCTTAATTTACAAAGCAAAAGAATATGGCTACAAACGGCAGTTTTTGGACTGTAAAATGTCAAAATTTTCAAGCTCGCTCGCTCCCCTCGCTCGCATGTAGTCGTTATGCCATTCTCCTGATATCGCTGCCAGTAATTTGTCGTTTCACACCGTCATTCCATAATCCATTTATAGGGGTATACAACCCCCTCCGGCACTTCCACACCCTCCCCCCACCCTTGCTCGCTCCTTCGCATACTAACCCCCCCCCCCCCCCCCAAGATGAAATCCTAGCTACGCCGGTGCCCTTTCCCCGCTTGGTTTCCCTAAAAAAACAGTAAAAGTCTGGGGATTGAGAGCTTCCTATATTCCAAATGTCTGTCAAAAAAATCTCGTAAACATTTAGTGTCAAAACGCACCCCCCTTGAAAAAAAGCTGGTGACGCCCCTGGGTAAGCTGTTAAGCTATGACTGTTATGAAGTGAGTACATCAAAGACATCATCCCTGCACAACAAGTCGGCCCACACGAAGACAATACGCAGCTTCTGTTCAAAAGCACTAATTGACCAACATGACTACCAATTCAAGTAGTTGCAGAGAGTGCATGCAAACAATAATGTAGATTTAGAGTAGTACTCCAAAGATAAATTCTTGTCGGTTTTGTTGTGGGCTTGTCTTTTTTTTGTGTGTGTGTGTGTGTGTGTGTGTGTGTGCTTTTTACCTGATTTTGCCTGTCTTTTCTTGTCTTCTGGGCAGCTGCAATGTTGGCTGCTGTATCCTTTTGTGCTTGCTGCAAATGGCAGAGGGAGAAAATGAGATGGGGGGGAAAAAAAAGATGAAAAATAATATAGATTCATGTTTAAAACTCTGAACTCTCCATAAGGCTCAAAATAGAAAGAAAACGCTTAGATAGTCTCTTAACTAGAGGATAATGTGTGAGAAAGTTTCTCTGCTTCTTCTTCACTTTGCACATCTCACTTTAATATAATTTTTCCAAGAATATAATATTTTTCCAAGAAGTTCTATGAATTACAGACGAATTGCACAATCCAAAATATGGACAAACTACATACAGTGCAAGACATGAACAATGCTGATAAATTACCCCTTTTCTCTGCACAGCGAACACATATCAGCATTATTATACATAAAAAAAACCAACAACAGGTATATATAGATTACAGGCTTACTATCTTCTACCCCCGACATGATGCATCAGTAATGCCTCTCTGACAATCTGTTCAGATATGAAATGATCGCTATTATAAAATGCAGCTGACATTTTTCACTTAATAAATGCATCAAAAATGAGTTTTAGCTTTCCTTAATGAGAAAACAGGATTTGCGAGAAACATTATGTCAAACAACGCAACTTCCCTTTCTCACAAATTTGATCCAAGTTTGCCCTGTTTATTTTCATTTTCAATACACACACAAGAAGATAGAAATGTTTGCTCTTATGAGAAGATAAACATGAATGGTCTTCTAAGAATTACATGACCTAGACCCCCACGCAAGAACATGCTGCACTTGATAGTGCAGACTGATTTCATTACCTGTATTTTTTCTCCTCTGTTCATTCTCGATTTCTGCTTTCTGTGGAAGTGAAAATGAGTACAAAAACATCAATGATTTCCTCCAACTCAAGGAAACATATAAGGACGTTGTGTATTGGGGGATGTGTGACTTACTTTAGGGCTGCTATCTTATGCAAAGCAAGCAAGCAAACAACAAACACAACTAAAACATGTTTTCTTTTTTTCTAGGTTGTACATGAGAAATTAAATCGATATCACTTCATTTTTCTGAGCAGCTACAAATCCATTCTTATCTTTTACAAGAATAACCACTGAAACTTTATCCTTTAATTGTGATACATATTCGACAAAATGGGTGGCATTCCTGCCTAAGATGACTTTCCTTTTTGGTGTTCACTTGTTACTTTCATATGCTTATTTATGCATTAACTTGTTGTTTTTTACTTTGAATTACCATTTGCAGGAGAAAATTTCTGTTCAGAAGACACACTTCCTAGACTGTAATATAACACACAAACAGTAGATTATCTTCCCATGTCTGATCAATTGTTGTTGTTGTTGTTGTTGTTGTTTTTCGAACAACAATTTTCTAGTCAGTCTCATAATCTGAAATCATTCTGCTATCATGTTACATGTAGTTTTGTTTCTTAAAGTTCATTTGAAATGACCACTCCCTGGTGGGAACTTGCTTGTCGTAGAGACATATCATCTCTAATATACCCATACATGTATTTTGTTTGTAACACAGAAACAGTCAATCTGATGAAGATTGGGGGGGGGGGGGGGGGTGGGGGAAGAAGGAGGGAAGAAAGGGGGAAGAGCGGGGAGGTTGGGTTCCTCTCCCATGATCAGGGGAGCGAGACTCACCTTGAAAGCGATGGAGAATCGGAGGAAGAGGGCAAAGAAGGCACTGGGGGGCAAGGTCTTGGGGTTCTCACCGAAGTATCCCACCACTTCGCTGAACGCATCCTGATGAACGAGAAAGAGAGTGAGGGAGAAAGGCAAGGCAAAACATACAATGCAGATAGAGTATGCAAGGATATGCCATCCCAGTCTTTTTCATACGTTTGACAAAAGTCTGATTTCTATCAAAAACATTTAACAGAGATTCTAGCAGAACATTACATAATATACAGTGTATGTACTTGATCAATGAATAAGTGCTTTACTTGATCTATATATTTTATAGTGCATGTATAATCTACAAACAAAGTAAACCTATGGAACTGAGCAAATCTATATCTCCATTCTCACTAGATCTCTTGTCTACAACAATGCTGTCTGGTGGAGAATTTGCCTCCTGAACAGGAGCATAAATCTAACAGCAGAACATCAAGGTGAAGAATTTTTAATCATAGATTACCTGACAGCTCTTGTAACTGTGCACACAAGCACACGTTCAAAACATAAGATTGACTGGTATTCACACCTTATCTTGTGACAATGGATTTTCTCCACAATGTGCTGCCTAAACTGGCCTGTTTTTATTGATTTGAACATTCAGGGAGATATCTAGGGAGATATGAAGCTACTGCATTTAGAATTTCTCAGAAATGGACAGTATTATTTATTTAACTGCAAAAGGTGGCTTAAAATTCATACCAGAGCCACTCTCTTTTTTTTTAACAGATTACTAATGTTTTGTCTCTCAATTCCTGTTTTCAGAGTTTGACAGTTTGGTTGGCTTATCAAACACAATCATAAAGTGAATACAAACATATTTCATATTTTCATATTTCTTATCAAGGAGGAGGATTTGGGGGGAGGAAGGACATGATTGAGATTTCTCACCTTTGCATGCTTGAGATCATTCTCTAGCTTCTTGACCTTCTCCTCGTTGTTGAGGAGAAAGTCGCGGAGGAAGTTGTTGTCGCTCTGCTGGGCGTACTCTCGCTTACAAAGCTGGATGCCGTGAGTCAGGGCCCCAATGTCAGCTATCAGATTCTCCAGTGAGACTGAGGAACAATCAACCAATTGATGACTCAATAGATAAATAGATAGGGAGATAGATAGGTAGATAGATAGAAAGATAGATAGATAGCTAGACAGATAGATAGACAGATAGATAGACAGATAGGTAGATAGATAGATAGATAGATAGATAGATAGATAGATAGATAGATAGATAGATAGACAGACAGATAGGTAGATGGATATATACAAAGATATGTAGGTAGGTATAGTACGTGTATGTAGTGTAGGTAGATAGACAGGTAGATAGGTAGATAAAATGTAGATAGATGTATATAGGGAATAGACGGATGGAGGTATAGGGGTGGCAGAATGTATGTCCCTATCTAATATTTCCAACTGTAGTAGGCTAAATTGCCATGCAACACTTGCTGTCATATCACTCAAGACAACAGCTATATTAATAAAGCAACAATGTGATGTCAACTTTCTGTGTCTTCTACAGATATTGTTTTCCATTCATACCCCAAAAACACGCTCACTCAAATGTTAACAAAGTTTAAGTCCACAAGAAAGACCATCATGACATTAACTTGTTGAGGATGAGCTAGTGTCGCTACAATATGCATTCCCATAGACACCTGCCCGAGTATACTCGGGGCTAATCTTCAACAGGTTAACCCTAAAGGGGCCGGGCTTTTTTGGCTATGCTCAGACCGGGGGGGGGGGGGGGGGGGGGGATGGTGCGATCGCGATTAAGTTTTGCATGCGTGAGACGTGCGTCATAATCTACAAGATTGTGTGTCATAAGATTTTTTGAAACAATCAATTTCTAATTTTAATTAATTGATTATGCAAATTAAGCTCAAGATGATATTTTAGCCTAATTAAAAGCATTGAGAGTCTAACTTTTGATCTGTAAATCTGTTTTAGCATATTCAACAATGGTACATCACAAAAACTTCCAAAACTCATTTCAATTCTTATGTATTTTATTGTTTTCAGAATTTCTTATGTATTTCTCTGTTTTTCAACTTTTGTTTTTTCTTTGTTTTTTCATTGGAAATTGTCACTGACCACTTTTCTACCATAATTAGCACAAAATTAATCAATGAAAGTGATTAATTGTAAAAATAATCAGGTTTTTATGACTTTCATGACAGAGCACTTTTTTCCATAGGAAATGTACACAAAATCACAAAATTGTGCCTGTTTTGGGGCGACATTCCGTTACAAAAATGGGCGTGGCTTCGCAAAAGTATGCACGGACGTTGCAAATTTGGTCTCAAAAGTTGCACCAGACTTGAACGAAGAAAGTCAAGAAGCCTCGCGACGAGGCCTTCTCGCATTACAGAATTATAGCGCGAAACATCGGGGGGGGGGGGGGCGGATTCCGCCCCCTGGCCCTTTATTAGGGCTAAAGGGATGGGGGAAGGGGTGATATATTCTCTATCTATGGATGGTTTGTTTCAAGACATCCGCATCAATTGGTGAAGAAATCACCCAAAGCGATGGACGAATCTACAAATTGAGCACAGTAAGGGCTATAAACCCAGCAGCAATGGGATACCATGGGGTGGGAAGGCTGTCCCGGCTCGGATATATTCGAGAATCCCCGTAACGAATTGTGTACAGTTTTATAACTGATCTCTATATAAAGTACACACACAGCCCAAGAATCTCAACTGGAGTGGACTGTCACCGATGAGCGTACCCTTCGATGTACAGCAATATTTGCCGACAGTTATTCGAATGTGCCCAATAGGGCAGCGAGTGAAGATCAATTCAATCACACCACCAATGTTTGCCCACACTACCTGGTCTTCAACAATTCTCAGGGTGACTAAGGATGTATGACAAATGTACATACCTGCTGACGCTTTCTCAATGTACTGAAGATCGTCATGGAACTGCGCAACATCGGGGAACTTGTTGCGGATGGTGTCCGCGATGTAGTGGAGCAGGGTGATCTTGCGATCCGCCGACTTGGTGTCCAGCAGCTGAAGGGGAAATGACACAAAGACATTCAGAAGACCGTTACCATGACAGCTAGCCTTGGAGAAGTGGCAGTAACAATTATTTTGAGTGTAGTCTGTATCACCATGACAGCTAGCCTTGGAGAAGTGGCAGTAACAATTATTTTGAGTGTAATCTGTATTATCATTTGGCAAGTAATGAGAATGGTAACATAAAATGTGTGTGTGCTATAATGGAAGAACATCAAGTTGATATTATTACACTTGCAATTAACTCATAGAGACAATCGACTCTGTCAAGGGTTTAGTCTCATAACAACTTTCCGTTCTGTTTCTGTTTTGCATCAATTTGTGTCATTTTGTGTTGTTTGTAGGTTTGTGTCATTTTGTTATTTTTGGTTTACCTGATTGTTTGTTCACATGGGTTGATTACAATGTGCCTCTGCCAAGGAGGCTATGATTTTGCCGTCATTAATTTGTCTGTCTGTTTGTTTGCAAAATTACTCGAAAACTTTTATGAACAAATCGAGATGACATTTCCACAAAAAAAAGTTGATAATGACACAAGGGAGAGATGACAAGAACTTGGCATTGATTTCCGGATCACTACCGTTCAGCATGCATGCTTCACAGGTGTCTGCACTCTGAGTGCTTTTCTAGATCAGAGTTGATCACGATCAAGTTCCTGTACTTACAGTGTCCAGAGTCTGGAGCTTGAAGCCGTAGGCTGCACCTCGTTTGGAGCTGTTGAGGTAGTTACCAAAGGCAAGGATGACCTTCGAGGGACAAAAGGACGAAAGAAAAAGAGTACGGAAGTGAAACTCAACACCTCTTACAGGAGCACATTAAATTGTGACTGGTTCAAGGCTATTACACATGCAAACCATGCACACAAAACCTCTGTTCTGTCTTTGATCATGTATGACAGGTCAAACAATGGAGGACTGAGGAGAGTTCATGTTTCGTATCATTTTTTTTTATAGACAAAGAGAATCAAAGCCAGTTACAAAACACATCATTTATATAACAAACATTTAATTATCAACACGCATTGATGCAAACCAGCGACGTACAAATATTTGACCAAAAACACCAAGGGATTATTGATGTGTATACATGGTAAAAAAAAAATAAATCAATAAAAATGAAGAATATACATTTGTGTATTTTGTAAAGAAGTTTGGCCTGCAAACACCATGATAGTTTGGCCTGCAAACACCATGATGTCACAAATGATGCAGTCAATGCAGTCATCTGACAAACAGAATTTTCTCTCTCTCTCTCTCAAAAAAAAAGAAAACACACACACACACAAAACAACTTGTGTGATAATTTCTTACCTCTAATAATTTCTTGATCTTCGATGAGTTCTTTATTGACAATGATGCAGATGTGATGGCATTTAATTGCTGTAAGGAGAACAAAGAGATGAACCATCCAGTGATCAATATACAATGGTGTATTTTCCCTCTTCTTCAGCATCACAGACAAAAATATGATAATTGATTTCATACTGTAAAAGTGGAAATTTTTCGCGGTGTTGAAATTTTTGCGCATTTCGCGCAACCCAAAACTAGCGCGAAAATAAAAGCATGCAAATATTTTTGCTTGCCATTATATGTTCCAGTAGTTGACGTCTTGATTCCATGGAATTAAAAACACGCGAAACTCTTCTTATCCCGCTAAGCGAATTAGTCGCGCGAAAATATCCACTTTTACAATAAGTGCCATACTTCTACTGACTTTTTCCTTTTTTGGGGGGGGGGTGGAGGGGGCAAGGGCTGGCACCCCCTCAATCTTACTATCAATCTTACTATCGCTATTACTATCACTATTACTATTACTATTACTATTACCATCACTATTATTATCACTAGTACTTTCACTATTACTATCACTATTACTCTTACTATCACTATTGCTATTACTATTACTATCACTATTACTATCACTATTACCATCACTATTACCATCACTATCACTATCACTATTATTATACTATTGCTATCACTATTACTGTCACTATTACCATTACTAATATGACTATTACTGTCATTATTAGGACAAGCACTATCATCATTTCACTTTGGGTCTGCCATCTTCAATTGTAAAGGTGGGTCTGATCCATGGATCTTCAGCAAAATAGACAAAGTGTCATAAAAACAATGAATGTTTTATAGCTATTATCATCATTGTCATCATTACCATTACATTATCATCATTATGAACGTCATACACTGTAATAATTGCTATCAATGATGCCATTATTAGCAATTATCCTTGATGAAGACTTACTGGAGTGAAGGAGGAGAGAGTGTCGGTGAAGTTGCCCATGAAGATCATGCAGCCCAGGCGCTGAGCCAGTCTGTCCATCTTACACAGCTGGGTGGAATTGGTGGACAAAAGAAAAAAAATAGACGATGAGTATCAAGAGGGACTGTATCATGGGGAGTTAAATTGCATGTGTATGTACTGAGAAGATTGGCCCG
This sequence comes from Diadema antillarum, assembly GCF_040938485.1. NCBI lineage: Eukaryota > Metazoa > Echinodermata > Echinoidea > Diadematoida > Diadematidae > Diadema > Diadema antillarum. The sequence goes on from NW_027271319.1 coordinate 1,735,583, forward strand.
ACTCAGAATTAAATCGCAAATCCCCTTTAATAATTCAGAAAATGCTCCCAAAAGAGGCTCTTGCAAGAGAGGCTGAATTCAGAGAAGACTGTCGAGCAGCAATGGACTTCTTTCAGTCAATCTCCTTGTCAGAAGGTAGGATTTGTACAGGGGACTGAAAATATGAATGCACTTGAAGCAGAGTTATAGAGCAATGTCCATGATGACATAATATAATGAGAAAATCATGAATTCAACATTTCCCATGATGTGTCTTTGCCAATCCATACAAGTGCCTTGAAAAAAAACCCTCTGCAATAAAGAAACATTCAATCCTATTGATAGGTACCACCGAACTTCAATGTTCTATACACTTGAAAAGGAGTAAAAGAGATGTTTGTGAGGGGATTTACTTTATGTACAATTATGCTAATTAACAGCTTCTGAAGTCATCACTCTAGTGCTGAGAGAACATCAAGGACAAAAACATCACAAGAACACATCATCGTCAGCGCTATCAGTTGAAGGGTTCCCCCTCCGCCATACCTGGATCATGAGTTGGTCCTCGTCCGTTAGTACGTTGATGGGCTTCTTGTCCTTTTCGTACTGCTTGAAGGCTTTCTTCTCGCCGTCCTTGGGAATGCATCTGTGCAGCTGCTCGACAGCATCGATTGGAAGAACTTTAAGGTTGGTCCTGGATGATTTCAGCCAAACGCACACACAAAAACAAGGAGAAAAATAAACAAGTTGATAAACCTCTCAGACAAACACACACAAATTGATTTTATCTTCGACCGAGCATGACAATCAGCAGAATACACTCTGACATTGTATTTCCGGAAGAGCAATTCAATGTATACTGTATACGCTATATATTTCGCGGGGGTTTTATTTTCGCGAATTTTGCGAGTCGGGAGCTATTCGCGAAATTAACAACACACGAAAATATCACCTTCCAAAATGAATCCCTTGCCTTGATGATACGAACATTTCAGTACTAGTATCACCATGTCATGGCTTACCGAACAGACCATACTGTTTACGTACATAATAGCATGTCCACGTCTACTTACGAATACTGTAGAGAGCCAATCCATTTTCGCAAGGGGACCACTCGTCAGAAATCTAGCGCGATGGACTTAACCAATTCAAAAATGTTGAATTCTAACTTACTAGTTTGCAGAGTTTGGTAAGTTTTTTTCATGCAGTGTATAACTATAGTATCATTCTTATTTGCTAGTAAGTTGAAATTCACACTTTCTTTGCCACTTCATACTTTCTCTGGTCCCCCAATCGTGAATTTAACCACTCGCGAAAATGTGTGACAGCGGCAATTCGCGAAAATTTATGTCCACGAAAATTATAGCGTATACAGTACATCAATCAGTGGATTCAGTGTATGAATAATAGGGATGACATTGACTGGCTATTTGCAAGGGACAACAGAATTATATTGCCCTTGTTCGAATGGTATATTCTGTTGTCCCCTTCAAGGCTAGTGAACAGTATGCATATTCACTCTTCACTTTCTATATCTTATCTTTTAAAGTATATCAATTTCAAACATGAAGTCAATTAGGTAAAGGAGTAGGCGCCACCTACTTTCGGATGGCATCGACGATTTGCTCCGTGGTGAGCTCAATCTTCCGCCGGATGATGGAAATGTTCTGCAGCCGGTTGGAGTCCAGCAATGAGGTTGTCTCTTTCCTGACGGAGGCCTTGGTCTTGCCGTCGGTCACCGTCAGGCCGCCCACCGTCGTCTGCGACTTGAACATCTCCTCAAAGTTGTCAAAGTCGATTTCCTGGTGGATGGAAGGAGGAAGATGAGGAAGTGGGAGAGGAGGAGGAGGAAGAGGAGGAGGAAGAGGAGGAGGAAGAGGAGGAGGAGGAGGAGGAGAAGGAAGAGGAGGAGGAAGAGGAGAAGGAGGAGGAGGAGGAGGAGGAGGAGGAGGAGGAGGAGGAGAAGGAGAAGAAGGAGAAGGAGGAGAAGGAGGAGGAGGAGGAGGAGGAGGAAGAGGAGGAGGAGGGGGAGGAGGAGGGGGAAGAGGAGAAGGAGGAGGAGGAGGAGAAGGAAGAGGAGGAGGAGGAGGAGAAAGAGGAGGAGGAGGGGGAAGAGGAGAAGGAGGAGGAGGAGGAGAAGGAAGAGGAGGAAGAGGAGGAGGAGGAGGAGGAGGAGGAGGAAGTGCAGCAGGAGGAGAAAGAGGAGGAGGAGGATGAGGAGAAGGAGGAGAAGGAGGAGGGGGAAGAGAAGGAGGAGGGGGGAAAGGAGGTGGAAAAAGAGGAAGAGGAAGAAGGGGTGGAGGAAAAGGAGAAAGAAGAGGAGGAAGGGGCAGAGGAGGATGAAAGGAACAAATGTGAGAACATAAGTGACAATGGTTGACACCATAGGTAGTGTAATTAATTTTTGATTGCAGTATGGTTTACTCACATTAACTAGTTGAATGCTAGTAGATTGAATTGATATATGTTAACTTTTACCTACGACATATCACTGCCAAACATCTATTTCATTTCCGCATTATGATATAAAAGTTCATAACAGTTTGACAATGCATTACGAAACACACATGTAGATTATTGTGGACTTGCGGCAGGGCCAATCAATGCATTGTCGTAAAAACAGATTGGTTTCTGAGACTTTTATCAGCAGATACTACAAGCGAGTGACAGAAAGCTGCTACTCACTCCCATCACCCGGTCGTCGTCCAGCTCACTGAAGACGGTGCCTCCGATCTGGTTGGGTTTGAAGGCGACCCAGTTGAGGGCGGGCAAGCGGTACTTTGTTCGGATGGTCCTCTTGATCGTCACAGCTGTGATCAACGAAGAGAAAATCATTTTCTCAGTCTCATGCCAACCATGTTCTCCTCAGAACAACTTCCAGCATGCATCAAAAGAAACACATTAGCTCATGCAATGAATCATTAAAGCGTGCCATTCTCACTATTCTTTTTTCCTTTCTTTCTTTTTTGAAGTATTGTTCAACAATTAAGATACATCATGCAGGACAGTTACAATCATTTCCCTGAGACTCGGATAAATGTACATATCACTTAAACAGGATAAAATCATGGTAACATTTCCGAGGTGTGTCATTTTACTGCTCAGCGACAGTTACACAGGACACACATCTAATCAATGACTCCTGCAACAACAAAAAAAAACTTTGCATAAAATCAATCTTAACTTTAAATAAGGATGAAAATTCAATGAATACATAGCAACATGTTGCCAGTGGTATCTAACACTTTTGCAAGTATATGTGTGAAGATAGATTAAACAGAAACTCAGGATTTCACGCCGGACAACGTGCTACACAGTCTTTTGGCAACACTGAGCCCAGTCCAGCCAAAATTTTGGCTTCTGACATACTATGTATGTACAGTTGAACCTCTCGTATCCGGACAAGTCGGGACCGGGGCTCATCCGGATAAGGGATTTGGCCGGATACGGGAGACTCAATGCCTTATACATGTACATATACATACACATGTACTGATGTAGCCCATTGTAGTACCACATGTAGTAATGTGTATACTGCAACCTTTTCATTGTTACACTCAGTAACAGACCCCAAAATAGAGGTTCGTGTTTGTAAGAATGAAATCATTTTCTTTTATACATTCTTGGGATGATTTACCTAAATGATTATTAAGAAATGTATCAAGTATATGTAATTCATGTGTGTTTGTGTAGGAGTTCTCAAGGAGTAGGAATCCCCCTTTCCTCCCATAATTCTTAAAAAAAGATAAAAAAATCACGGCGAGATTGCGTCCGGATAATAGAGAGATCCGGATAAAGGGAGGCCGGATAATAGAGGTTCAACTGTACTGACATAAATATATGTCCTGCTTGTTCCTTTGCTCAATAGGCATAAAGGTAGTGCTTCTAAATCATTGATTGTGACAGCTGTATTACGATTGCTGTCGACATCCATAGATACTTACACCCTTGAGGAGCGCCGCCAATCATCCCGGGGGGAGGGGGCGGTATCGGAGCTCCAAATGGCGGAGGAGGTGGTGCTGGAACGCCTGGAACGCCCGAGGGTGGGGGAGGAGGAGGGGGTGGGGGCACGGCTGATCCTGGGGGCGGGGGAGGTGGGGGAGGGGGAGGTGCAGCTGTTGAAAGATATGAAAACAAACAATGAAACAATGAAATGCAATCAAAGACACATCAGAAGTGCATAAACTTTAACAAAATTCACATTGATTGTGGGATAAATGATTGTAATGATAATAACAACATTACCTTGCATATGAATATTAACCTGTCGAGGACGAGTCACGAGTGTACTCGGGCAAGTGCCTATGGGAAATGAGTGTTGTATCAAAATCAGTTTATCCTCAATGGGTTAATGACAAAGTGATAATAAAGAGGAAAATTGAAATGGGAATTCTTCATTCGTCACAGTGATTTAACTTTCCTAGATTTCTATTAGATTTCCTTCATTTTAGGAAGAGCATTTAAATTCATATGATTTGCAGAGGAGATAAATAAAAATGCCATTTGAGATGCTGTTTCCAATAGCAACGCATCCTTACCATTTTCATTGTCACTTCCCGCAACAGGTGGTGGAGGTGGAGGAGGCGGAGGAGGAAAGTCATCATCCGGTCCTATCGTTGCATGTACTGAACTGCCAGATCCCGTGCCAGATCCATCTCCAGGCCCAAGCCCGGGTCCGAGACCCGGTCCAAGTCCCGGTCCGAGTCCCGCTCCAAGTCCCGCTCCCATCCCTGGTCCTAGACCCGGTCCCAGACCGCCTGACCCGTCTCCGGAGCCGTCGCCCATTCCGTTGCCGACCCCAGAGCCGTTCCCCGTGCCCCGTGGTAGCTTCTTGAGTTCCTCTATCGTCTTCTCTGCCTCCAACTTTTCATTCTGGAGGAAAAGAAATGTCAGCCGCTAATTTAAGATGGTGTTCAAGCCATCGAGCCCAGCCAGAACATATTGCATACACAGAAGACAGATGTCTGATGTACACATACCAAAATAACAATAATGATGAGGATGACACTAATAATAATAATAATAATAATAATAATAATAATAATAATAATAATAATAATAATAATAACAACAACAATAATAATAATAATAATAATAATAATAATAATAATAATAATAATAATAATAATAATAATAATGATAATGATAATAATAATAATAATATCAACAACAGCAACAAAAAGAAAATAATAATAATATGATGGAACAATTATCATTGTGCAAGAACCAGAAAAGGGGACCAGGGGACTGACTTTGGAGCCATGTCTTCTACACATAACCTCAAGCAAACAAAATAATGTTCAAGTCAATCACAGCTATTGGCACAGCCATTGTAATACCCATGCATCGGGAGATTGCAGACTTTGAGAAAGTTCATGAGTTGAACTGCTACAACAAGCAATACTTTTCAATACACAGAACTGACTAGGATGTTAACGACAACCAAACTGACTTTGATGAGGAAATCAGCGCCGGCGAAAAAAGCTGATATTTCATACCTGGACGGTCTCCAGCGTTCGATTGACGTCCGCGACCTGGAGTTGGAGTTCGGCTATCTTGGCCAGGGAGACGTCTTCCATCACCCTGAGTCTGTCCGTCGCCTGCAGGGGTAAGGGGCAAACACCGGACCGGACATTGAACTCTTGTGGTGTGTTGGTTGAGTTGATGTAACAAAATGTGCATTTGAAGCATCATCTGACACAACAGTCCCGCTCATACCTTGATATCACATTGCAATTCAAGATTATTTTCTCCATCATCTACTCTTCTGCTTCTTCTTCCAACTGTTGAATGCAAAGTTTCAAATTTCTATAAGATGTGCACATACATACATACATACATTGTACATACATACAGCAAAATTTGGGTGTGTCTTGCACAGGAGGAATGAACGCAATATTTGTGACTGATGGAATGCTCTAATTCCAGGACTGCATGTTACCTATAAGTCAGATATGGTACAGAAGCCCTCCTCAAAACATGTAATAGGAGTAGATTAGATTAGTGCAGTCCTTTACCAAAGATTCAAGTAAAGCCATATACAAATGTGCAGTTTCAAAATATAATCACCTATAATTACTTTGTCCATCTTGCAGTGGGCTCTACCAAAAGGATGTTCTATACATTATACATTATACAAAGTAAAACGGACCAGCCTTCCAACATTTAAAGGATTCAATTCATTACATTTCTTGATGTAGCAGTTCCAGATCAGGATACAAGAAACCCTCATTGTCCACCTCCAGAGATGGATAAAAAAACAGACAAACAAACAACACAAACCCAGCGATGATAATCACAACAAGCAAGCAAACAAGCAAAGATGCAGGCATTAACCCCCTCTCCTCACCTGGTACAATGCCTCCTCCAAGTTGGCCACCCTTTCTAGTGCCGCCGTCTTGGTGTCCGAGTCCTCCATGAGCTGGCCGACGTCGAAGACGTTGTCCAGGTAGGCCTGGATCTGGACCTGGAGCCGGTCACTCTCCGTCGACTTGAGCTTCTGCTGCGCTGGGCCAAAGCAAGAGTGGGCACGGCAGGATGGCAGACGAGCAGAAAGAGGGATGGAAGGATAGATGGATGGAGGGATACAGAAATGGAAGAATGGAGGGATGGAGGGATGACAGTATAGAAAGTTGGTGGGATGGGGGTATGCATGAAGTGGCAGATGGATAGATTTAGTAACAGGTGGATGAATAAAGGACGAATGGAGGGATAGAGGGATTGAGAGATGGAGGGATGGAAGGATGGAGGTATGGCAAGACAGAGGGAGGGTAGGATTGATGTGGTGGGATTACGAGAGAATTCACAGATGGACAGGTTTGGTGACAGGTGGATGAATGAATGGAGGAATGGAGGAATGGAGGGATAGAATGATAGAGAGATGGAGGAGTGGAGGAAGGAAGGGATAGATATATGAATAGACAAAGGGATGGTAGGATGTGGGATGGAAATATGCATGAAGTGGCAGATGGATAGATTTAGAAACAGGTGGATGAATAAAGGAAGAATGAAGGGATAGAGGGATTGAGAGATGGAGGAGTAGAAGAATGAAGGGATGGATATATGATAAGACAGAGGGATAGTGGGATGGTGGGAAGGAAGTATGCATGAAGTGACAAAAGGACAGATGTAGTGATGGGTGGATGAATAAATGGAGGAATGGAGAGATATGTGTTAGAGTGATGGAGCAGTAGAAAAATGAAGGGATGGATGTATGGTAAGATAGAGGGACAAAAGTAGCAAGATAAGGGCAAGAGGGCATGAAGGGTAAATGAACAAACAGAATAAAGTGGACCGGGGAGCAGGAATACAGAGGTAGGTGTTCCACGAAGAGTAATGAGTATACACACAAATGCAACGTGCCACAATGAAAACAAAAAGCAACAATGAAAACAAACACATATCAAATGAAAAAAAACAAAACAAAACAAAACAGGTGGTATGATACAGAAGTAATTAAAGGCAGAAAAGGGCAGAGAGAAAGATATGATGTTAATGCGATACAGAAGAGGTTAAATTTGGAGAAGAAAATGAATGACAACAATTCACGGAGAATGTGGATGGTTTTGAGAGGCAAGGTTACACACAGTCAATGAAGACAAAGGAATGTTATGAAGGGCAATTATTAGGATAGTATAGGCACAGCGATTACATCACACAATGTATTACAAAAAGGACAGAAACCGTAGACAGACACATATACGATGAAGGAGACACATTACAGAATGAGAGAAAAAAAAAAGATACCATGGTTTTGTTTACAGACACAGACAAGTGAGCACATTCAAGACAGAGGGTGGTGTTAAAAAAAAAAAAGATAGAAAAAAAGTGGGAGGAAAGAGAAGGAAACGTGTAAATACAAGATTCAAATTTGAGAAATTACATCATTGCAAATTCATGAGGTGAGCAAAGAAGAAAAAGAAGGTGAAAGATGAGGAATGGGTTGAGAAAGAGAGAAAAATAAAGAGCAAAAACACAAGCAGTATTTTGCAGTAGCGTGCCATAGTTGGAGCAAACATGCAGCGGAGGAATACAGAACGGCAAAAAACGTAAAGCAGACGAATTCAAGTGCAGCAAATCAAAAAGAATAAACAAAAGCAGAAAGCACAACATCACGGCAAGGAGTATTTTGCGGGGAGGAAAGCAAAAGCAGAATCCATCGCAGTTACATAATATAGAAAGCAGGCGGCAAGTTGCATGAGTGGGGGATAAAAATAAGACGGGAGAGAACGACAAACAGGCCGGAAGTTAGAACACGGTACCAAATGCATGTTTCACAGCCAAGTCAAATACGAGCTACGAGCAACTACTTCTCAAAACAAAATCAGTCCTTTAAAAAAGAAAAGAAGAAAATCAATAAAAATTTCTTGCTAAATCAACCCCTCCTATTCAAAAGTGTCAATTTAGCTCCTTTTTTATTGTGGATAGATATCATATTTATGACATAATCAGTGAGGAATATAATATAGCAGCTACAAGCAACTACTTCTCAAAAACAAAATCAATCAGAAAAGAAAAGATCAAGAAAAACTTCTTGCTAAATCAACCCCTCCTATTCAAAAGTGTCATTGTTTTCTTCTTGTCATTTATCACAGGTAGATGTTATAATTATTATGTAGCCTGTGAGAAATAAAAGAAAACATATTTTAAAGGAAGGCAGTGATCACATGAATAAAGCGGGGAGGAAAAGCCACATGTCTCGCACTCACTGATGTTACTGACCAAAGGAAAAAAAAAATGTTCGAGTTCACTTCATTTCATTTTACTTTAACTTTCACTTCTTGAAATCAGAATAATTTATCGTGAATGTAATACATAACAACATATGATTGTCAACCAAACAGAAAATGATATTGAAATCATATTGGACAGTCAAATACGATAAAATATCAGCCAAAGAAAGACACAGACACAGCACACAGAACATTCATCTCATTAAGATAAGTGAAAAGAAACAACTTTCAAATACTAGCTGTATGTTAGAATTCATAATGCTTTTGGTCAAGTAGTTGTAGTAGGTGGGGGGGGGGGGGGGGGAGTCACAAGCGTCAAATTTCACTTTCAATTGTTGTAACTGACTACTGCACAGCTTGTGAGATCAGTGAAGTACAATCTACATGATACTTGGTTAATGTTTTTGAATCAGGGGATCACATTTAGAATTTTATTGGAATGGTTATGAGAAGCCAAGGAAGTTGTGGGAACCTTCTTTTCTTTTCTATTTCTTTTCTTTTTTGATAATCAGTCAAGGATAAAACTTCATGATTTTTTACAAGAAGATGTAGTAATGATATCTACTACTGTTGTACAATGCTCATAATTTCCTTAGACTCAACTTCACCAGTCACGCACTCAACTTTCTTACAAACAACGGGCAAAAGACATGCCCACTTGCGCAGGGAAAGCAATGCAGTGTATCAATTTGTTACTGAATGATAAACCTCAACATGGCTACAAGTCGGCCAAGAAGACAATTTACATCAACAGGCAAAGCCTGCACTTGAACTATGCATTAGCCTACATGGCACAAGAGTGATTTGAGGCACACGGCAAACAAAATCAAGGCAGAGGGTGCCCTATAACTTGGTGTGAAGTGAGAATGCAGTACCTTAACTGCAAACTAATCTATGCATTGTGGGTGTGTCTTCGTAAACTACGGTCAATCATCATCTACTCTAGTCTGTCTGTCTGTGTCTGCGTGCATCGTTCGGTAAGCACTATTTGGGCGCCCGTCCCGCTTCATCATGAATACTCATCATGTACATGTTTCCGTAATACCGTGGAAATACATGATTTTTACATTTCCCGGCAGCGTTTTTACATTCCCCGGTAAAACTGAAAATTTTTCCATCTCCAAGCGAGACGTTTTAACATTCCCCGTTGATGCAATTTTTCGAGATTTTTAGATTTCCCGGCAATACGTTTTTACATTCTATGGCACGTATCCAGTGTTCTGCCATTTACTAGTACAGTATCTTACTGCCTGATGAATATTCATGATGAAGCGGGACGGGTGCCCAAATAGTGCTTACCGCATCGTTCATTCATTTCACACGATCAGTCTGAAGATGGAGACATACCAATGGGGGGGGGGGGGGGGGGGGCGGATGAGGAAAACATCTCAAATTGTGATGTGGGTTACATAGCGGAAGAGAAAAGAACTCACGAAAGAAAGAAAAAAAAAAAGGAAAAGTATGAAAATCAGGAAGAGACTTGCCTCTAGGTAATTATCCAGTCCCAGACAGGTGAATTCGTACTGCAGGTGCGCCCGGAAGTTCATGTTCTCCACCGAATGCACCACGATGTTGATGAACTGCATACACGACACCTAGTGACGGACATGGTAGCAGGGGAAAAAATGATAACACATGTATGACAGCACACAGCAGCTCCATGAATACATACACAAATTGTCAGGACCAAATCACACAGCTAAATTGGGGGACACAGGAGTCACTGCAAGACTACTGCCACTTGGGGAAATGAAAAGAACTTGTCATTAAGATGACTTCTAGATGTAATTCATGTCATCTATTGCAAAGGCTGGGAAGTTATCACATTGTGAAAAGTTCTTTATAGACAATCAGAAATAATCACTGATTAATAACAATAATGATAATGAGAATAATATCTACTACAATTACGAATTTGTTTCAGTTTCGACGCAGTCAATCTTTCCATCTACACCCACGGTGAGCAATGTGTTTTTTTTTGAAGTTAAAGTAGGTGTCACATTAGAAGAAATTAAATAGTTTTGGCCTCTATCGAACCAGCCACTGGCAGAAAAAGGATTTCTGTCAAAGTACATATCGTCTTGGATTTCATGCATTAAAACATTCATTTACTGGATATCCACTGTGACAACATTACTGTCATTTCTCCATCATCAGGTTCAAGTGTCATATGATATATTTTTAGATAAAAAAGACCACAGTGATATGAAATATAAGCCCTTGGACATTGTAGCTACATATGCTACTTGGATTGGTTTCTACAAAATACAATGTATTAAGTCAATCATGCATAAAACCAAAAACAACTAAAACATACTGTATCTCCACATGGATATGTCTCACAGTGTTTCCTTGTAATTGAATTCTTCTGAAAGATGTCCTGGGTTTCGCTATTTTGTTTTGGGGTCTTTTTTTTTGATTTTTTTACTCCATGGTACCCCCCAAGCTACCAGATTTTTTAAAACAAATCCTTCCAGCTTGTAGGATGAAAACCAACAATTTTTGCAGGTTTTCAGTACTTACAATTCAGTACATATGAGGGTTATGCAGTGACAGAAGTTTCTCATCACAGAGAAACATAATCTTGGTAAGCATATTTCAAAGCCAGAAAATATTCTCCGGTTTCATGCAATTGCTTCCTTAAGCAAAAAAAAAAAAAAAAAAAAAATAAATATTTTCTCCTTTATCAACTGACAGTACATTGTATCATCACTCACCATAAAGTCTATACTGGCGTCCTCGTATCTTGTGAAGTACTCAAACATTTTCTCGAACCTAAATGACTCTGTACACTCCTGTAAAAAGGAAAGAAAAACAGAAGGGAGAAGAAAATACAGAGAATACAAGATGTGAAGCGTGAAATGAGATAAATACACTTACAGCTTCTTTACATTTGCCGACATAGGGGAATAAACAAATTATATAATATAGCAAAATTTCACATAAATCCATTACAGGAAGGGCATGCATTATGTTTAATGTCTAAATGAGGAGATGATGCGGGCTTGAGCATATTTTTTTCTTTTTTTTTGTGCATAAAATATATGCATAAAATAATGCCCGTTTGTTTTCATTTTGTATTGTGTTAGAAAAAAATGTCGGATATTTGAAATAATCATCTGTTTTAACTGTCAAGATTCAAATTATACTGTGCTCAATTAGTTCGTTCAAGTGACTTTGTATTTCATTTATGTATGAAAAAGAAATTCAGAAATAAAATAAAATCAATCAATCACTCAAACAATTTGGATTCTACTTTAAGATCTGCATGTTTCCATTCTGTTTCTGATGTACAGTATATCTTTCAAATCATTCATACTCTTTAGTGCAAGAATGAAGGTCAAATTGCACTACTCCTCTTCGGGTCATGCTTAAATGAATGATTTTCATAATTTTCATAGGCATTGCATTATAAACGAATTGTAAATTATGTTCCTGTTTGTGCCCCATTTATTCTTGTTACCTGCTATTAAGGTGGCCTGTCAAATGTGAAGGATTTATTCTACTTGGAATGGTTTCTTTGCTTGTTTGGAGTTGTTGTTTGTTTGTTTGCTTTTCCTTATTTCAGGAGGTTCTCGTGGGTATTTTTTGCCACTGCTTGATAAAAATGAGAAGTAAGCACTACCGAATGACATACCGTAGCATGATTTAATGCAGACTTGAATTTAACGTGGCACATGGTATCAGTGGAACATTTTTAATTAGATCAGATTCAAACAAAATCCTTGACTTTCTTGATTGTTGCTATAAACTACAATGTAAATACACCTATAGAAGTCTTTTCATTTCCTTTGTCTGTTACTACTGCCCTCTATATCTTTTTTGAGCACAGATAAACCTTGGGAACATAATTTCAATAGCGGCTGCATTAGGCCCAATCCACAAGGTAATACAGGTGTTGCATGTCAGTCATCTGGAGCTATTCATACGTCTGACAAGGACTGTTGAAGTTATAACAGAATAATTTCAAAAGCAACATTGAGGCACAGGAAGAAATTCATGCCTTTGCTGCAGCATTCAAACAACTCATACAAAGTACGCTCGCTATCTGCAGCGACTGAAACGCAAAATCCGTTCTCTGCCCCTTGCTTTTAGTCATCCCGGACGATTTTAGCCTGGCCTCCGAGCACGCTGATGATAGCTGCAATGCAAACGCTCTCGATGGATGCAATCGTGTGGCTAATGACACTTGTATCTCCTAATAATAGCTCATTAAATGTGGATCTCAAGACGCACTGAAACAGGTGTAAGAACACTGCGGTACGTTGTCACATTCATGTGTGCAGCAAGAGGTGTGATGGGGCTCATCTTACTAGGATGCCATTTGTAGAGAAGATTTGTGTCGCTGGTGTTTTGCAGAAGTCTGCCTCCTCCTGCTAATTATGTTCATGAGCGCAGCCCATCACAAAACCTACTCATCAGAATATTCACAGCACCTTCTAGGGGGTAAAAGTTCACACTCCCTGAAAATGGGCACAATTTTAGAGATAGACGTGTTTTTAAAGTACATATGCAAACAAAAACAAGCAACGTCACAGTGGGCATTTTGCTATGATGCTTCTCACATAGGGTAAATTTTGATGCTTCACTTTTTCTTTCAGTTTTTTTTTTTTTTTTTTGTTGAGCACTGCTACGGCTTTTGCTCTTTGATTTCACACAAAATAGCAGGATTTTCCCAGACTTTGTGTGAAGACAAAACTCTCTCATAGATATAATTTCACGATGCAGTGTATGTTTGTTTGTTTTTTTGTCTTTATGTATTGAATCACTCTTGAATAAAAGGAGATTGTTACATCAGAAAATAAGACACAGAAAATCTGGAGGGTGACACCAAAATAACTGCTAATTTAAGTGCTTGGAATAATCTACTATGAATCCTTCTATAGTCTACTGTGTCATTTCTGTAATTTACTACACATTTCTCTTTTAAGTTTCTGAATACATGTATCATATAAGAGACCCTAACCTCCAAACCACACATTTTACAGACCTTTCAAATTTATGCATATAACAATCAATATGTGTTACATGTAGAAAGTGCACAGTTCAACACAGTATTCAAGCTACTGTGACCTCCTCTTTCAAAAGCCCACAGTATTTTGCTTCAAAACGCCATGAAAGCAAAATTTTGTGCACACGTTTAGACAGTGTATTGCCATTTCTTTATAAACAGACATTACTTATTCGTGTTTATATACTCCAATTTTGACACCTTGGACAACAATTCGTCTCCTCCACAGGTCCTAAGACAGAACCTCTGAGTAGCCGCAGTAACACTAGCAAAAGATTGCAAAGGTTAAGATCGCGATCGTTAAGATCTCAAAGTTTTGCCACAGTTACCACAAACTTCCCGCAAAGCTTCTTGCAAAAAATTTTCACAAAACTTCCCACTCAAACTTGGGAAATTTCCTGGACTCCCAGCGAATCTTCTCGATCTTTGGGCAGTGTGAATTCTAGCAACTGAAACTTCCCGAAGTTTGACACGTGACCAGTCCACCACAGGTTTGGGGGTAGTGCCTGTGAAGAGCACGGTCATTGTGATGTACAGGTGTGTATTATTACGTCACAATCACTAGTGACCAAAACTTCGAGAACTTAAAGATCGCGAAGTTTGGCTGCCAGTGTGGACGTACGACCTAACATTGCAAAGACTTCGCGATCTCAAACTTGGCGATCGTTTGCCATTGTGACCATGGCTTCTGTGAACACACAAACACACACACACACACCCATAAAAAACAAACAAACAAACAAACAAACAATAGGCTTGGGGTTGTAAACGCATCACATGATTCATCGCCGGCTGGAGATCTAGCGCACTCACCAATTTGAAGTTGTCAAAGGCTCTCAAGATGATTTCGTGCCCTCCTTTGACGAGACAGACAGCTGCTAACAATTCCAAGACTAGGGCTTTGGTTCTGCCATCAGATAGACAAAGGGAAGAGAAACCAGGACGAAGAGAACAAAGAGATAGAGAAAAAAAAAAGAGAGAAAGGTCTTGGTTAGAGACTAGAAAAGTGTGACACATCAGCCATTTCTTTTTCTCATTGGAGGAAATGGCATGTCGTGGTAAATTGCAATATTTCTGCTAATCAAAAGATTCAGTGCATGTAATTCATTCATGATTTCTAGCAGTTTTGACAGTCACCCACCAAGCGTAAAATACATGTACATGTCTATGACTGGCAGTGACAGTAAAGTGCTAATATGCATGCCATACAGTATCTCCATCACCGTGTTAGATCAATCGAGTCGTGTATTAAAAGTGTCCATTTTCTGTGTCCAGTAACATTCAACTTCTCAAAGTCTAAACTAAACTTTCCATTGATGTGCATTCTCTTTGGTACTATGATCAAGAATGCTTGGCCCTGGGTGTAAAGAGGACATGCTGCAAAAACTACAAAATTCTGTCTTCAGTGAAAGTATTCAAACATCTGTTAAAACAGGTATCACACAAAGAATAGATGCTTTCAAAAAGTCTACGTCTGAATGCTTCAACCTGTATGAATATATGAGAATATGAATGCCACACACGAAGATAAACCATCAATAAATTCTCAAATGCGCCGTTAATACCGTCGGCATTGAGCTTGTTATTCTGGGCATTAGGTACCTTGACGTTGTACTTTGTAGACGCCATCCTTGAACGATTTTGCTATTCTTATCTCTGGCGAAAACCCAAGATTTTTTTTTTCGTTCCATTGAAAGTATAACAGAACAGCATCGTGAGCAGGTGTCTGGCATACGGTTAAGACTCAGCCGGTGTCGCACGGACAACCGCACTTCCAACCCCCCACCCCCATCCCCACCAGCACCCACCCCAAACTCCACCCCCTTTTTTTGTTTTTTTGTGTGTGTTTTCGGTCCACATCACCTGTTTGAAACACTCAACCCAGATTCGCAGTCTTCTTGTCTCCAACTCATCTGGGGATGACTAAACAGATTTCACAAATTTTTGACAAATTTTGTTTTTCTCCAACTTTTTTTTCTTAATCATTTTTGGGTTTTGTTTTTTTGGGTTCTATCTTGCGTCTGCTGCTAAGGGGCTCAAAGAGAGGGGGAAATATGGTCGCTGGCTACAGGGTGCTACTGGTGGCAAAGCGTCGATACGCCATTAGTCAGGATGCTAGATAAGTTTTGCGGCCGGAGCAAATAAAGAGAAAAAATAAAAGGGAGGGAGATGGATGACTGGGTGCAGGGGGGTTGAATGAAAGTTCAGTAGAGAATGTCTGGCTGTCTCAGGGTAAGTCAGCTCCACACTGCTATCTTGCGACTGTTAACGATAGGAGACAATGAAATGCATGTAGACTCTATATCTGCTGAGAAATAGACACAAGACGAGGAAGGAGCATTCCCGATCGGAAAAGATGGATACATCAGGTGTGGAAATACAGGTGCAAAGACTGTTTACTGTCTCTTTGTTCTACATATTCATTTTTTCAGATTTCAGCAGTTAAAACCATCAGTTGACAATTTCCACAGTTGGTTTCACTGGAAGGGAGAGGCATTTAGGATGAATTGAGTGGCATCAATGCCCACAGATTAGTGAAAGTTTGAACAAAACCACGCAGCAAATTTTAGCAAATGCTATTAAAGGCAGGGCTGCCAACATTCATGTACCATGAAGAGGGAGACTGTAAATAAGGAGCAATTAGAGGGAAATACTTCCGTGTAACGTGTCTCTCAATGCCTGGGTACAAATATTTCACCCCAAAATTATGGAGACTTTTACATCCTCTTCAGAGGACATGATCAGATATGAGTTTATACAAAGAAAGTGTCTTTGGAAAAAAATAAGTGAATCTTTGCTGCTATTCTGCATACAAAATATATTTGATTGTGAGACGTGAACACGAGCAGCACGACAATCATGTGATTTAACCAGGGCTTTCAGTCAGGGTTTTGCCTTCGAATTTTCCTCCATTGAGGATAGTTTTGTGTTTGGCTTTATCTTTGCCATATTTTTGTGGGTTTTTTTTACAAGTGGAGAATTATTAGCAACAGAGGGATCGTATCTAGTAGCAATGCGTTTCAGATTCACAAAAAGTTTTTCTTCACCAAACAAAACGAACGCAAGGTAACGAAAGAGGAAAGAGTGGGTGGGAGTAGGGCGTTTTACGTAGGCACCTGGTGGGGTTTCCCGATTTGATATACAGGAGCTTACAGGAAAAATGGGAATTATTTCTTGGGGGCTATTCACATTGAAAGTACATGTAACTAATGGTAATGTCAGAACTAGGATGGATATTAGTAAACATAAGCGCTTTAAATCTGGACTCTGTTGGGTATGTAATCTGTGATGCGACTGCCCTGCTCCTTATACATGTACTCTCCCAATAATCAACTGGTCAAAACTTTAAATCATATGTAAGTCCTGTCACTCAGAAATTTTCAGTGATCCCTAAATCTTTATTAAAGGCAGTGTGTCCGTGATAATCAATTCTATATTGTCGTAAATCTGTACATTATATTTATGTAACACGCTTTGTATGTTGTACTGTCTGTCTAACTTTGCACTCTCTTTTGCAGAGGAGAATAATCTAGCATGCACCATCTGGCAAACAGAAAGTACCTAAATCTAATAACAGATAACTACTTTTTGACAAAATTACTTCATTGCTCATCATTTTTTTAGGCCTGTTTCTAATGCACTATCATCAATGAGATGACAAAACCTTGTATCTCAAACTGTAGTGAAAATCACTATTATGGATTAATTTTTACATAATCAATGAAGTGATGCCTTCGGTCCAAATCCTGGCTGTCTTACCCTAAAAATAAAGCCACCAAGGCATGTCAAAGGAAAGGCAATCCCACTTGTTTTAGTGCTCTGGCTGCCATGTTTTTTCCTCTCTCCCGAACTGTTGACATTTTTGAGATGCGAGGTTTTGTTGCCCCAACAGCAATATGTGACAATCCCTGCATCTTAATGGTGCAGACCGTTTCAGACAAACAACACCCTTAACCCTGTGGTGTTTATATTGAACGTGTTTGCGGGGACATCGACAGCACACAGGAAAAGGCCAATTCCCGCTCTCTCTCTCTCTCTCGCGAAGAAGAAGAAAAAAAATATGTGGTGGATAGACTGGTGACTCGTCCAGTTGACATGCAGGCCTACAGTGTACTGAGCTTTATTGGACTGACGATTTACAAGAATTGCTGTGTAATGGCACCAATGTACATAACATATAACGAAAATCCAAAAAAAAAAAAATCTTTCATTCTTTCCTTTATATTCTTGACAAGCAAAACCTCTGCAGCATTTGCTGGCATTGAATAACGGCATTGCAATTGGAGAGTTTAGACACTACACTAAATATTCTAGGATTCTTACGAGGGCTTTCAAAAGAAGGACTTGTGGAGTGCAAGGAGCTCACGTGCCGTAACCACTTCCCAATGTCAAATCTTGGGCGTTACCCCCTTTCACATACAAAAACAAAAACCCCTGCACGGCGAGATTATCATCTTGTACTCACCTGGGTGACTTGTGGTTTAGACTCAGAGCTATTGCATTGATACATTCTTTGTGGTTTATTACCAGGTTGAAACCATACTGAAAGGAAAAGAGAGAAAACAAGAGGAAAGCAAAGAAAAAGAGAACAAAATTAGGATTTAGGAAACAATTACGCATGACTCGATAGGTTTCAAATCAAGTTGGTGATCAACTGGAGGCGACGACTTGCCCTATGCACTTCCTGAGCTGTGTAACAGTAATTTCGTATTTTAGGGATACAGCTGCTGCACATTAAACAATGCTGAAGAGTATACAGAAAACATATTTGTAGGCAAAACTCACATTTAAACTTAAAAAAAAAACTAACTTGGAAAATGGCACATACATATATTATTTAGCAGGTTAAAGCAAATTTCAGAAAACACAAAATTTGTTACCTAAAAAAC
Source organism: Diadema antillarum (assembly GCF_040938485.1). Taxonomy (NCBI): domain Eukaryota; kingdom Metazoa; phylum Echinodermata; class Echinoidea; order Diadematoida; family Diadematidae; genus Diadema; species Diadema antillarum. The sequence goes on from NW_027271319.1 coordinate 1,754,194, forward strand.
CTATATCCTTATTTTTGATGAAGAAAAACAAACTAGATTTTGGAATAAAATACGAGTTGGCAACTCTGCTAACGCAGTACTAATGCTAATCCAGTTGGCACTCATAAGACCACTTGTAAAAGTCCCTACTCGGAAATAGCACACACATCACTACAGAAATGCAGCTGTTAAAACATCAAACACCACACCAGATGATTTTGGCAAAACAAAGGGATAAACAAAGACTTCTCATGAGTAGGCTTATCCCCTTTCATCTTAACTTCTTCTCTCTTTTTTATTTCTAAAACTGAATATCTTGCCAGAGGCCCTAGTTATGAAGATGCATCAAAACAGGAGGAGGAGGAGGGAGAGAGTGTGATAGAGAGAGATGCTATCACACCGGATGACACCAGCATCTCGTATGAAGATCGCATCACTTGGACCACGGGATGAGGAGGAGGGGGGGGCTTCACTCAGGCTGCTGCTGCTGCTAAAGAGATTACCCACCCTGTCTCCTAACACCAATCTCTACTACCAATCTACCACTGTTGAAGAGACACCAACCATCCTCCAACCCCCCCCCCCCCCCATCACCACCACCGCTCCTGGAGGGCAATTTGTTTCCATTATCCCATTAGCCACGGCAACATCTCGCGCCACTTCTCCCTCGATTATGTCATTAATAGCAGCATCTTGATATCTGCAGCACCCCCAGTCATTTTTTTTCCTTGTCCCTTTATTGTTTCTAATGGCAATAATGCAATTTTCTCTTCATTTTCAGACATATCAAATTTTCTTTTCCCATGGATAGGATAACTTACATGCCATCTGTTCATTATCCTGTCTGTTCTCTTTTTTCCATTTTTGAAAATGAGGTGGAGAGGATGAGAAACTCTTTGGAAGAGATCTCTTTAATAAGGTTTTATCCCTGTTCACTGGCAGATTACAATTTCATTATAGTGATTCACGCTGCAGAAACATACCTCCAACTGCTAAACCTGTTAAGGAGACAAAAACTTTGTCACACTCTTTTACAAAGTGCATTTTGTTCAGCCTTTTCCCCATCAAACTCGGGAAAAGCGATTCTCCTTTGTTCCCAGACAAAACAGATGTGTGTATGATGCTGGAACACACATTTGCATCATTTTGCAGTTGGTACTTGAATGCTCTCACATAAGGAATCAATATAATGCTTTTGCTAAACAAAGCTGATAGAAGAGCTTGTAATAAGAACAGGAATGAGGGCATCCTACGCAGACAATGCATCTGTCAGTGTCTGTGTCATTACTGAAAAGTTTTGGAAGTTACATTATCTTTATACTTCATATAGGCCTAATTATATTCTCAACACAAAACACATTTCAATTCCTCAGTATGGGCACATCATCCAAGGTTTTTATTTTCTTTGAAGTGATGCGATCCCCTGCAGAAATGAACTCAATTGTGTGCCTCTCAAAACAAGCGCCACACCCCTTTTATTTTCATAATGGAATGCTCCTTTCAATCCCGTAGAGTGCTATGTTACCAATTGTATGGACTAAGTCCATTTTGTACCAGGGTAGGGAGTTACAAGAGATATTTCTGCCACAGGCCCAAATGGGGATTGGTTCAAAGTAACCATACTTTTGAGCAGGTACATATTGTAAGTGCCCATTCATCTTGCCAGACAGGTAAGTTTCGGTCAGCCTAGGAATCAAGGGGCTGGTGAGTGTTTGGAGCAACCGGCAAAGAGGTGTTTGACCTGGAGTAGGTTGGGGTGGAGGTAGGGATTGGGGGGGGGGGGGGTGCAAATGTTTACCTGGAAATTCATGATTGCTCTGCAGCACATGATGCAGACGTGTACGTCGTCCCGGGTGATGGAGAGATGGGACTGCATAGAGGGGCGCTTCCCGTGTCGCGACCCCCTCACACTCCGCTGTTTGGGGGGCGGGTTCTGTTCGAGATGCTCCTCATGGCTGTTGAGAGGGGAACGGTTAACGTGAGTGTGCAACCAGCGATGTCAGCAAAAACAAAACAAAACAAAACAAAAACAATTTTGAAGATGCTCTAAAATCTCAAAGCTTTATTCTGAACAACTTTCAAACAATTCCTACGATAAATCAATGAAAGTATCGTAGTTGATCATAAGTGTAGTTGTTGTCATTTTTTATTTTGTTTTGCCAGGATATCCATTAATGTATATTCAATATAATAAAACAGTGCACCTCAGTATATCTTTCACAAAAGTTCACTGCAAAGTTTAGCCCAACTTTGGTGTAGATGAGACATAACTACTAAGGAAGCACTTAAACTGAAAATCAGCAAGTTGTCAAAGGACCGGCGACCTTACGTCCCCACTGCTGAAAGGACTCTAGAGGCAAATGTGGTAAATTGCCTTGTCTAAGGGCACAGCTGCTGCTGCCAGGGGATATGAACCTGGACCTCATCACTGAGAGTCCATAGTCCCATCCACTGAGCCACAACGTCTCCTCAAACCAACTACACTAGTTTGTGTTTTATGTCAGTGCATTTGTGCCTGTTAGTTGGTCTACTCTCTTGGTTTGACTGACTGACTGGTTGACTGACTGACTGGTTATCTGACCAACTGGTCAACCGACTAACCGGTCAAGCGACCCACTAGTTGCCTGACCAACTGGTTTACTGACTAACTGGTCAACTGGCTATCAAACTGGTTAAACTGACCAACTAGTTGCCTGACCAACTACTGGTTAACTGATCCAGTGGTTGACTGACCAGCTGGTTGACTGGTCAACTGGCTAAACTGATGCATGTCTCTGTCTTCATGCACACATGACCTGTCCAAACGTCCAACTTACGTCATGGTCTTGTTGAGCCACTGCAAGTACTCGACTAAGACATCTAACCCCATGTTCTCTTCATTCAGGAACTCCCTCACCCACCTGCATAGGACAAAAAGAGAGATTGGGAAGGAAGGGGTTAATATGGAGTAATCATCAATGAGTAGACTGTCCTTAGTCCATGAAACCATTGAGGATGAGCAAATTTTGCTACAAGATGCATTTCCCATAGACAATTGCCCAAGTATACTCAAGACTCGTCCTCGACATCTTAAAAAGGAATTGAAGCAACTTGCCGGAAAATTAGTGAAATCAAGCCGAGTATTATAAGGGAAGGACAAAGGCATTTTGACAGGCATGATGTCATCTTCCACGGCGTCTACAGGATGGGGAGGAGAAGCTTAAATTAGCTTGTCTTATTTTGTGATCTTAACATCACATGTGTAAAATTCCTCACTGTATGTCAATGTGCGGAGGATGGCCACATACATTTATTTCCTTGTTGCTGTTGTTGTTGTTTTTTTTCAACTGTACACTGTAAAAAGGCCGGTGTTAAATATGAAACACCGAGCTGGTGTTAAATTTCCGGTGCTCATTCATGGTGTTAGATTAACACCTCCAGGTGTCATTTCAAAATTTAAAATTGTTTTTTGAATAGTTTCTTAGTTCCTGCACTTCTTGTTAATTTTGAACTTCAACAAGACGATAAAGTACTTGATTTTTGAAAAAACACCACAGTAACACCAGTTGGTGAGGTCCCCTATTGAAGCTGGATGGGTGTTATAACATTGAAATTAACACCACCAATATCAAATCAACACTATGCGGTGTCATTATTCAATTAACTCTAGCACAGTGTCAAAAATATCACCAGCCACAGTGTCAAATTAACACCACGAAGTGCCAGGCGAACACTTTTTAACACCGTCACAATACATTTTCTACTACTGTGGGTGTGGTCCTCTATTGAAGTTTGATCAGTGTTAGATTTAACACCCATAGATTTAACACCAATGGCGTTAAATCTAACACCGATGTTTTTACAGTGTACAAGGGAGTTATATCCTTCTCTCTGGTAAGCCTTGTGAAGGAATGACCAAGACCACTTGTGTGAATATGGCAATACACAACATAAAACAGACACTAAAACATTTGATAATCAGTGTTTATTTACGTCGATAAAGAGCAATTTGTCAATCAGTTGTAATAACACATATAATCCTGGCACACTTCAGACAGGGACAAGACGTAAACAGATATACTATAAAAAAAAAAAACAATACAAGAAAGCAAGTCGGTTACTGTACACAAAGAGAAGTGGTTGCATATGACACATATGATTGACACTGTATGTAATCTGTAATAATAACCACAGAACTTGGTAAATAAACAAGGGCTGATCATAGGCTAGATATACACACTGGCAAGCATTTCTACAACAAAAATATCACTCACAAATACTAGTAATCTGTTTCACTTTCCTAGATAGAAATTCTTAAAGGACAAGTTCACCTTTATAAACATAAGGATTGAGAGAATGTAGCAATATTAGTAGAACACATCATTGAAAGTTTGAGGAAAATCAGACAATCCGTTCAAAAGTTATGAATTTTTAAAATTTTTGTGCAGCAACCGCTGGATGAGAAGACTACTGCAGTGTATGAATAACTTGCGTACAACAATATAAGGAAAATATAAAGAGAATTTCACAAAATTCCATCTTTTGAAAAAAGTACACATTCCCCTGACTCGTTACCGACAAATGTTATGGGTAATATTATTCCCCCTGCCTTTAGAAAGAGGCAAGTCAAGAGCTCTTTTATTATGCGAAAAAAGTGAAAATATGTTGAATTTTCTTTTACATTTTCTTTATACTGTTGTACGCATATGACTCACAAGTTGTAGTAGTCTCCTCATCCAGCGGTTCCAACACAAAAATTTTAAAAATTCATAACTTTTGCATCGATTGTCCAATTTTCCTCAAACTTTCACTGATGTGTTCTACTAATATTGTTGCATTCTCTCAATCCTTATGTTTATGAAGGTGAACTTGCCCTTTAATAAATACAGTTCATTAATTACTCATTACACATATGGCTCTACATGCTGTAACAGCACAGACTTGAAAATCACCAATAATGTTAAATGCTTGTGTGGATACAACAAATACAATGAATGAAAAATTAATAAATCTTATTATATTTTTTCCAACTGTAGGATTTTTCTGATGTGGAAATCATTAATTACCATTCAAATCATTACACTCTCTGCAAAGCTAAGTAATGGATTTGTTGTTGTTATAGTTTGATTCAAACTCTCCTTCTTGAGATAGAGATATGACACACCAGTCTTGATCCCACCAGATGTGGTGGGAAAAAAAAAATGCAGATCATCTATTTCGGGGGCTGCTTCAGAGCGAAAGGAAAGGTCCTAACACCAGGGATTAGCAATCCACGTGATATCTTAGCCTAAGTCCAAGGCCACTTTCAATCACAGTTTCTTCCTACGATGAAGATTTTGGCTCATGTTCATTGCCCGTGATTACTCCCCTTGAGACAACAAATGAATAATTCTTCCTCCTCATTTTGGTGAAACAACTTTTAAAAACAACTTGCAGGTGCAGGTTGCCCTAGATAACCCATACTGCATTAAATTTGATATTTTATAGCAGGATGTCACACATAATATGTTAATACAACATATCTCTCTAGAGATGTACAAAGATACATATCTCTCTTTTATGTAGGCCCACTGGTATGTTCCCCCCCCCCCCCCTGCAAACAATCTATCTACCTTTAACTGTTTGCTATGACTATTTGATGCCCCTGGCGTCTGGATAAATTGAATCAATAAACAATAATGAATATGTAAAGATAATGAAAATAATGCAAGAAAGATATAGATGGGGTAAGAGCAGACTGGCACCTTAGACTATCAATCCAATTGTCTTCTCCCCACCCACCCTACTTGCATCCACAGCCATACATAAGCTGGCCGAACAAGCTCGGTCAACCGGTCAACCGATTACAGCCTGATTGGGCCTGTGTTTTAACAGATGTTTTCCTGCCCAGTATCTGGGCCAATTAATTTTTTTTCTTGAGGGGGTTTGATGAGGCAAGTATCCATCAAAATGTCATTAGAGTGCACCTCTGCAGACTGGCCCAGCTAGAACAAAGGATCACTACGGGTTTGAACTTCTGAAGGCAACTTACATGCAATATACTATAAACCTACTAGGTTCTGGCATGCAGGATATTACTATTTCCATATCAAACTGAAGAATAAAAAAAAATGCCGTAAGGAATTTTTTATGACAGAATTTTCTTCTTCAATAGTCATAATGTCATATTATAAGTGCAAATCGATGCAATTTTGGTTGAGAAGTAGAAATGGACCACTTGAACGTTTTCCAAGTTTTACGGTTGTACATCTACGCTGTGTGTACATATCTCCTCCTCCAAGTTGAAACACAACAAACCCCAATGCTTAGCAAGGCTGGATGAAAGGACACAATTCATGCAGATGCACTTACATGTCGTAGTTGCTTTATACTGCCAGTGACAACATACTCGGAGGAAATCATGAATTCGAGAAAGTTAGCCGAATGTTTTAGCTCACCCAGCGAATGCAAATCTTCGCTTTCATTTGCACTCATCTGTTATTCATGGCAGCTAGCCCTTTTAAACGTGACAACCTCTTAGCAAACATCACAGCTTGTGTCATGGACTATTGAAACTGTCAGGATGCTAAAAGCACTGCTGTATCACACTGCTTTGTTCAGGGAGAGTTAACATCTGAAAAGCACAACACCATGCCACAGTCATGTTATGCCAATCCTCACTCACACAGACTTCGCAAACACGGAAATTTGCTGTGTTTGCGGCTTTCCATCAGTACTGCAATGAAAAATTGTAATGCTGCATTAGGTTTTTGCAATTGTAATGTTTTCGGCATAGTAGTCTATGGCCACACAGAACGTGTACCGTAGTCAAATCAGTCTAGTCATTAGGCTGCAAACTTTTGGTTCACATTTCTGCATGTGTGTTGCAGGAAGAAGTCCAAGTATAGAGTGAACGCTCCGTGAGTTTTGTCAAGGCACAGGCTCCGTTCACACTACAAAATTCCAAAATCAAACATCATGTTCTAGGCACAGTTGCTTCAAACTTTCACAATAATGTAGCAAGTTTTTGCTAAAATTGTTTTAAAAAAAAGTTTTGTCACTGTCAGTGTGAAGAGTCCTGATCAACATCTTTGACATGGGCTACTGTTGTCACCATAGTGTCACAAAAAGGCGAATAATATTCTCTAGTATGTACCCATACCTTATCTTCAATCAAATGGCAGTGCTTTAAAAGTATTCTAGTTTTCTTGATCAAAAGGACGACAAACATTCATCTCTGCTCCTTCCACATAAAAGATGTCAGAGATTTCCAAAATTTCCCTACAAGCATTTAATACTTCAGGCGCATCTTTAAGACGGTTTGATTTTCCTCGCCGTATTTCAGGAGGGTACACGCAGCGATTGTAGAACAGTTGCTTGTTTGCCGTCACCATGGGTACAGCCTTTCTGTTGATGTTGTTGTTTTGTTTTATTTCCCCTACCAATCTAGACAGTGAGCAGCTGTCTGGCTTTTTAAATATCCACGCTACATCCAGTCCTAATTTCATTATCACCCTCGCCACTTATCGCTCCTCATCTGCGGATCTTCGGCACGATTTGCTCCGTCACACGCTCCTCATCTTCTGGATCTTTCGCAATTTTCTATAATTTTTTTTTTCCTATTCTTCTTCAGACTACTGCTCTGTACTTGGAATGCCGACATGGCAATTTGATAAATGACAGAAGGTAATATGTGCAAGACGGGACGTGCAAGAGATGCAATCTCCATTTCCATCCTGAGTTTCTAATAACACCTCAATATGAGAAAGAAGGCAATAAAAATCTTGGGTTGCAGACTAGTTAGGAAGTTTCAAACTCCACCTTCCGAAGTGGTATCAAAGAAGTGATACAGCTATAATATTCATTCAAAGCATACAGCATCAGGTGGTGGTGTTTTTAGTCAAGGATTTCAATGTTTTCCTTGTCCTTTGTTTGTAGTTCCTTTTCCAACATCTTTGTCAAATGATGAATTATCAAGTAGGCCTACTGGTATAAAGATTATGACTAAAACTCTTCCCTTGAGACTTCCAGTATCACTTTATTCGATAACACTAAAGTGAGTACACTGGCATGAATGGGATCTAGTAAGAAAAATCCCTGATATCATGGTCAGACTCAAGTTAAAACCTGGTCACTGAGCTTGATTAATACATTGTAGGTGAACCACCAGATATCACTGTTTGCGTGCAAGCAAGTCTCACAAGAGTCATATCTGTGGCTGCTACTTTACATTCTTGCTTCCCTTTCTTTTCTTTTTTTTTATGTTGAATATCTATGTCAGCATCCTATTTTGCTCACATTGTTAATAAACTTTGTACCTTCCTTTGGTTTCTTTCATTTTTCTCGAAACCATCTACGACAGTGGTTTCCTATCTAAAAGAAACATTATATCCAATCTTGCACTGTATACATTTCATTTAAAACAGTATTTATATTTAAAACAGGATTTCTCCCTATCTCACCCCTCATCTTCGAGAACATACATACAATTTGTACTACTCAGCACAAACAAATTAATCTGTGTATCACGACAACTTTCACCAGATTTGAGGGGCTGGGAAGTTTTGACTGAATACACAACTATTTTTAGGAAGGATGAATCAGAGATTAATTGAAAACAAATTCAGAATAGAAAAAAAAAGATCTCCCTCCCAATACATTCTGCCGCCATAATCTTTCTGCTACCACGCTTCCAAACTGCAAAACAGGAAAACATGAACATTAACTCTTAATGTGCCAGGCCCAAAACCCCTAACGTGCCAGAGGTTTTTACTTAAGGCCAGAATGTATCGAAACTGGACTGACAATGTAATTTAAAACTGCCATATCTTTCAAACTATCGACTGTTTTGAATTGAGTTCTACACAACAAATATCAAGAAATGATTGTTCTTTCGTGCCATGTAGTCAGTTTTCCGTAATATCTATCTGAACTTGAAATATTGCAGAAATGAATAATATCATCAAAAAATTATTGGAATTTTTTGTGTAGTATGAAAAGAAAGAGTCAGTCGTGGTTTTTCTTCAATAGAACGCTCCCTTGACTCTGTGAGAAAGTTTTAGAGCTACATCTCCCGTTTCAAATGATAGCAAAATTGTCTTCTAGAATTGTATGATTCCAAAGATACAAGCGGTTTATTTTGTCTTAGCAATTTCTCTTTCTGCCTCAGTAATTCATTCCCAAATCGGAGTCCTTTAGTCCCAGATCCTGTATTTGAAACTAAAGTAATTGTCCCGGGCCCTGGAAAGTGTCTTTTGTCCACTTGAGAAGGAAGCACCCTCTAATCCTTCTTTTGTCTATGCGGACTACGGGCGGGCGCACTCTATTGAAATCGGCAGGCCTTTGTCAGCGAGGATTTGTGCGCGCGCAATTCCTTGGTAACGGCGGAGATCATCCGAGTACTGATTGAGTACAATACACACTAGCGGTTGCTAGGGGCAGCTTGAAGGATGAACATGACTCCTGATCGAAAGCGAAGATGCTGCCGTGATCTGACCGGTAAAAGTGCACACGCCTTCCGGTTTTTATTTGTCTAACGCTGTATCAATCAAGAATGTTGATCCGATCAACCTCTTGCCAGCCACTGTCCATCCGATCACAACATTACCAAAATATTATAACAAAGTTAATTCACGGTAGTATACCACTTTTGTGTTTATTGCCAATCCAGAGAAATCAAAGTAAAGTGGGTTTGGCTAGAAAACCAGTTCAATCTCAGCACCACGAGGTCAGTCGCTCGGAGCAGCACACCACGTGCTTGTAAGCCCAGCGCTGGTGTTTGAAGCCATGTGCGTGCAACTGAAAAGCTCACCATTCATTTCATGATTCGGTAAAATAGCGCTACGTTGGGAGGAGCCCTCTCATTCTCGAAACGATCATCTCACTTTGAAATAGTAAAGTTCAATAGCGCTGTACTTGTGAACTATGCGGCCAGAGTTGTGAAGTAATTGAATCTTGCAAACGAATGAATTCAGTCAGATTTGAAATTTCCAAAAGCCCGATCAGAACAGCGAAAATAACAACGAATTGAGACAAGACACTAAAACATGACACAGATAAACAGTGAAAGGAAAGGCAGCTTTGCACATATCATGATGAAGGAGCGAACAATGCAATTACATTCAACAAAATCATTACGGTACAAATAACACTTAAAAAGAATCAAAAGCCCCCTGACAGTAGGCCTGATCTGCATAGCAAAATTGGTGACAAGAAGACAAAACTGTAGGTGCCGACAAGTATAAAATCACGTTTTACATTGCTGGTATGCTTTTTCAATGTTTGCTGTCTTTGATTGTCTTTAGTCTCATTCGCCGTGAAACATTTGATTATCTGAATATGACATTATTCAACGGCACATTCCATACTTTCACATGGCGTCAGAAATCTCTATAGCGCCTGCCAATATAGGTTTCATACCGAGCGATTTGTAACCATCAGAATTATTTTGAACGTTCATGGAAATCATAACATCGATCACTCTACTGTTGAAGTTCCTTCATTGGTTTATAATAGCCGATGGATGTTAGTTCCGTACTTGAATTCGTACCTTCATTGCGTTGTGACACAGTTTTCATGAAGCAGCATCATCCGACATTTCTTTCTTTCTTTTTTTGTGTGATCTCCAACACTGTTTTACTCCAAGGACTGAACAGCGGGATCTGAGTTTGAAGTTTTCAAAATCTGCATGCTAACAAATAGTTTGATGTTACTTTGCATCCTCTCTCTCTCTCTCTCTCTCTCTCTCTCTTATCTAAAGTCCTACGTAATAATAACTTTGATGGATTTGCTTGAGTTTGAACATTTTCCTCTTCACCTGCGACTCGGGGAAAATAACACGTTTCTATAAGAGGTAGGATAAACGATAAGCAAAGCTCAACAAATAACATAAATGCGTAAATATACTTTAATTCTGTGTCTCACTGAGCGATGAATGTTTGGAAACCTATCAAATTATAGGTTTCGAGCTTCCTAAACAGTTGAAATCAAAATCAAACAAGAAAACCCGTTTGCGAATTTGATATTGGCTGTCTACGAATTACTAATCGAATTCTGTTCTACTTTATCGAGACTGTGCTGTAGGGATTGTGTCTGCATCATTGCTTGGCGATAAACGATACAGCTTCGATTTTTGTTATCATGAAATGATAAATAATTATTGATCATTTTGCGTGGTTGAGTAAACAATTTCTATAATACACCAATCGACTGTCGATGGTTCTTTTTTGTTTGTTTTGATTTTGTTTTTGTTTTTGGCCAAAAGAAATAAGATAAATATTCTTGACGTTCGCAACGATTCTGGTCGCTAATTCGAGAGTACGTAGTTAGAGACATTTACTGTTCCAATAGCCAAGGTTATTTACACGCTATTTATAGCCGGAAAGCTACAAGAACCAAAACATCCTCCAAAATACGGCAGGACAATGACAAATTTTACGGATACGGAGATACGCTCAATGCGTGAAAACTAGTTTTCTTCAAAATTTATAGAGAAAAGAAGAAGCAACATAATAAGAGAGAAGGCATGCCGAAAGAGGTACAGTATGAAGACCAATTGAAGAGAAACCCTCAAAGAAAAAAAAATGCAACCGTGGACGCAAGCACAAAAACAAAAACCAGTACATGGATAACAACATAGTTTGACTGATTTTCACGTGTACATCGTCACATACATATAGAAAATCAGGCTCTATAATGTACTTTCATATCGGTGGAGTAAAACCAATACAGCCAGTTTGCGCTAAAATTACAGTTCCAGTCACTTTCGTAAGTTTGAGAAAAAAAAAATCGGTTTTGGGTCAAAACCAGTGTTGATTAGTATTTGTACTATTTGCATGTCGTCGCTCAAAACAACAGCTCTATTCGCTCTTTGCGAACGCTGCCTACAATTTTTAAACTGAACTAAGCAAAATAATGTTCATCTTTTGCGATCTATATTTTGTCTGAAATTCCGAAACACTAGATTTCTACTTTGAATTTCATTTCGCTTCGAACTAGGAGAAGGTAATCACGCCAAAACAAACTACGAACTACGTGTGGTACCAAGCGGCATAGTTTACAGGTCTACTTTCCGTTCACTGCACACGTGCATAAGACAAGAACAAAAGCGTCTTCTTCTTTTGTATGCTAGCGTGGGGACGATTAGTGAAGTTCACCAAAATAAAAGGATGAAAGACTTGACCGACGAACGCAAGCTTACCGTCTTTGAGGGACAAAATCAAAGCAGCTTCCCGCCGGACAGCATCCAAGCGGAACAATACAACTGGAACCGCATAGGCAATACACGCAGATTAAATAGCATACACACGCGTGGTTTACCAATGAGACTTTTGATCTATACACATCTCGCAGAGGGTGCGCTCGCTGCGGATTTTCCCGACGCGAAAAAAATACATCTAGCCGAAAAATCACGTATTTACTCAAAATTTTCCAATGTAAGCATACTCATATTTTTGGTGAAAACGATGGCTATGCTAGTCAGCTACCAGTACATATCATTGTCAGTTTCTTGGTGTAACACATTATGGTACCATAAGAACTTAAATAATCAATGTTTTTCGCGCTCTTCTTTGTCGCCGATCGGCGACCATGGCACGTCAGCACTAAGGTCGCTGTTCGGCGACCATGGCACGTTAAGAGTTAATCACAAAAAGTCTGAGTAATCATGTTTGGCAGTTTGTGCGCCAAGGACAAATAATCTTCTCGAGTGTAAATGAGCAACAAAATACAGCTCTGGTTTCAGTTTCTCTATATTGTACATTTCATTTCCCATACTTTGCAAACACTTTGATATCACAGTATGTTGCCCTATTAACATTCAATCTTTCATATCAACGATATAAAATCAGATATTCTTTCCTCCGTGAAATTGACAAACTGGATCACTTCAAAGCCTCACTCAAGACTCACATTTTTCACCGGACATTCAATTACTAACTGTCTTGGAGGAGTCTGCGCCTTTAAATGTTTCTATAACAGATATATGGCGCCATACAAATGCTGTGGATCATATTCATGATCATATTCGGCGATTCTTTCCATAACGTGAGAAAAAATTTTATGAGTATGATGAGTAGATATAGGTTAATATTCTGCATCATACTCTTTGTCTTTCTTGTTAAGGTCTTTTGCTCAGTTGGGTTGTGCTGTCGTTGTTGGTGTTTGCTTTATGTTTGTTTGTTTGTTTGCTGTTTGTTTGTTTTTTTATTTTGGCGCAACAAAAAGATATTATAATTGCATTGAACCCTGGACTGCACAGTGTGTGTGTATATACTGTTGTTGCTTGCTTTTGCTTTGTTTTGTTTCTTGTTTTGTTTTGTTTTTTTTTTTTTTTTTGCTGTTTGCTTGTTGTTGTTGTTTTCTTTTTCGGCATAATGAACAGAAATTATACCTGCATTGGACCCTGGGCCTCACAGTGTATGTGTGTGCGTATTATTTTTGTTGTTTGTTTTTGTTTTTTGTTGTTTGCTTGTTGCTGTTGTTGTTGCTTGGCATAATAAACAGAAATCATACTTGCATTGGACCCTGGGTCTCAGAGACTGCACTCTAGTACTGCAGGCAATCATTTTTCAGAGAGCCGCCATTACCTACCCATCTAGCGAAGCATCAGCAATGCACGGAAATTTCTCGCATCTCGTCCACAAAAATGAAGGCGAGGGATGACTAAGGTCACCAAAACATACAAAGTGCACAGACGGTCCATTATCCTCATAAACCCCTCTCTTATCAATTTCTACTCTACCGGCTAATCTGGAAGCAAGGGGAATTTGGCAATGTTTTGGCCACATTTCAGCGAACCCAGAAACAACAAGAAGAAAAACAAACAAACAAACAAACACACAAAATAACCAAGTAATGCAACAAGCACAATGAGTTGATTTCATGGTGCTTCCTACTCAATGTCTGTGCATTTGTCTATTTTGTTGATCTTCTCACATGGCAATATCAACACAGAATCCAACGAACCTTCTCCAAGTTAGTTCATTTCCAGAAGGTTGGTACAGTAAATATATCTAAAAGCATGTAGGTCAGGCCTGAAAGGAATGACTACAAAAAGAAAGAAATTAGCAAAACAAATCCTTGTCAGTGAGAATGCATAATGAACTGAAGAAAGTGTCTTCTGTGGAACACTCATAGTTAGGTAGATCTGTGATTACATCATCAGACTACCGGTAAATAAGAAGTTGCAATGCTTGGAAAAGCAACATCTATCACGGAGACTTGTCAGAGATTGTATTGTATTCAAGCAACTGAAGAGTGGCCATTGCATTGCAAACAAATATTTTGCAAAGTGGACTAAAGACAGTGCCATGAAAATCTATACATGTCATACTGTAAAAGTGGTTATTTTCGGGCAAGTAATTTTTCATGATCAGCTGGGTAAGATGAATTTCACATGTTTTTAATAATGCAGAATCAAGACATTCATTAGTGGAACATATTTGTGTGTTTTTATTTTTGCACTGGCTTCTGGTTACGCAAAAATGAGCAAAAACTTTACACACCACCAAAATGTCCACTTTAACAGTACAATTCAATTTGACGGAGGTTCAGACTGAAATGTTCTAATAGTTAGTCTGGAATGAAATGTGATCTTGAGCTCAATAATGATAATGGTCAATGACTAGAAGGACTTCCTGTTCAGAAACATATCAAAAGGTATTTTTTTCACAAATTTTGAGCCTGTCCCATTCAATCTGCCGTGGAAATGCAGTGTGGTTCTTCAAGTATTTTTTGGTGCATCATTGCGCTGCATTGCCAGCGGAGGCCCTCATCACAAATTCACGTTTGATACCGCCGGCGCTGGCTGCACATCTTTGGGGGGGACCTTCTGCCCACCACGATGCGGTCGAGACGGCGACAAATTGATTTCGCACGCCGGTTTTTAAAGGGTGAACATCTCGCATCCCTGTTTATTACAAGCCGAGCATTAGGTCAAGCAATTAATGGTTTCTTCCTTAATCAGCCAATCACAGACTGATTTCCCAAAACGCCCTTTTCCTATCTTCACGAAAAGCCTGTCCCGATGCGATTGGCTAATTTCCTCTCCTCATTTTTTTCCTCTCCTCTGAACTTGTCACTCATAATTTGGTTAAATTTTTCCTTCTTCTTCATCTTCTCTTCTCTCTTTTTTTTATATTTAATTTTTTATTACACTTGGTCGTCTACAGAGCACATTTGACCTTGTAAGACGACATGACACGGCGGAATTTACTTCTAATCACCGAGCAGCTTTCACGGTAGGGATTGAGTGTTTTTTTGCTAACCAGCACTTTGTGTAACAAGTCATTCCACAAGGATTCAACTAGCAGCAACAAAAAAAAAAAAAAAAGGAGGGGGAGGCAAATGAATGACACGAACTGCATGCATTCCAAGGACTGTCGTTCTTGTATGAAAGATTTCTGTTTCTGCGCTGTGAAAAAACAAGTCGCTCCAATGTTCAACCAGACATACATACCTACTACATAGATTTCTAAAACTTGCGTGGAATCCTGCTATACAAAGGAATTACTAACCATATCATCTATGAGGTGACAAGACTTTATATCTCAATTGGCATATATTAAAATAAAACCACCACCTAACTCAATTTAGGCTATCACAAACATTGATTGGAGTCTTATAATATTACAATTATCAAAATAATACAAAATAATGTTTCTGCATTATTTGACATCAATATTGATGCTATTTTGTGAAACTGTCATGAAAACAAACTATAAAAAAAAATGCTCACTTGGAAAATTTATGATTTTTTAGATACGAGGCCCTTGTCACCCCAGGGACGATAACTACGCTAAGTTGCAAAGTCAATAGAAGATATAGCATTCTCATATCACATCAACTTCCATCTCTAGTTACCCCTCACTGGCAGCTTTTACGGGACTTTTGTCACAACCCCTCTTTAAACATCCCCAGTTTTCTGTAGTCTGTGTATTTTGCTCACATTCATGCAAGCATGAAGTTGCCTGAAATGACAGTTTCTAGGTGTGGAAAAGTACTGGTAAAATGATAAATAGCTATTCCCTGAAATTCAGAGAGATTGTTGTTTCACTCCCCCCAGATAGTCTCAACTCTTTTCACTAATCATGCTGTCATTATGCTATTCACATGATATTTCTAAGAAAAAAACAACTTTCAAATTACAAAACAAAACAAAAAATATATAAAATTGTTTGACCCCTTGGTCACCCACACAAAGTGCACTGCAAACTTTCAGGAAAACTGAACAATTTGCACGACCTTGTAAATACAGATAGAGAGGTGAGAACAACTTTTTTAATATATTTTTTCCATTTTAACTGTTTTCTTGGTTTTTTTTCGCTCTCTCTCTCATTCTCATTCTCTTTTAATTCATCTCTTCTTTCTGTGATCTGATCTGTAATTCTAGAATGATGTCTATAAAAAGGCAGGATATTTCACCAATACATCCTTGTATTAGTCAATTTTTGGTAGACTGCCAAACATTATTGATTTCTTTTTTGTGTGTTTTTTTTTTTAAGCTGTCTTCTGATATACCCCATGGCCTGAATTCACGAAGGTGGTACAAATGAAACCATGGTTTAAACCATGGACAAAAACCATGGAGCTCCAAGTGTCGCATGGAATATTTTGTTACGAAAATCAGTCATTTCGTCGATGAAATGATTATTTTGTAACAAAATAACAACATTCTGTAACTAAACGAACATTTCGTCCACGAAATAATAATTTCATTAATGAAACCGTCATTTTGTCAACGAAATGACCAATTTCATAATAAAATATTCCGTGCGACACTTGGCGCTCCATGGTTTTTGTCCATGGTTTAAACCATGGTTTCATTTGTACCACCTTCGTGATCTTCGGGCCCTTCTGGTCAACTCTGCTAAAGCGACATATCATTAAAGAACATCACATTAGGTTAATCTGGTAGTTCAAACATTGTGAACATCCTGCACATTGCACACACATTTGTGCCTACATTTTATACTTGAATTATATCCACTGCCTGATATTACATGCATCTATCTTAACTGTACTATAAAACGAGGAATGTTCGCGTGCACTTTGCTTTTGCGAATTTCTCGAGCACCAGCATCCGCAAAATTAAAATGCACGCGAAAGTTCTTGCCTACACAATATGCATTGGATGCCAGTGGCAAATTGCGAAAAATTTCATGCTGCAAGAAAGGCCGTCGGCTCCAATTCGCGAAATTTTCATGCGCGAAAATATCATGTTTTACAGCAGTCCAAAAAATGTAAACATCGTGCACATTGTGCATACATATATGTATATGTATCTACATTATAGTAGTCCTGTTCATTTGCATTCTTTTTAAGTCCTCTGCACACCCATGAATCAATTGCCTGATATGGAGTGCCTCTTTCTGTATATGCTGTGCGTTTGCTTGTTACGGTCCCACCGGCGAAATCTCCCAAACGATGTACAGTATCAAAGCAACCCCTTGGTGGATCAAAGGAAAATCATTCGGAACTGAGATCCCCGGTTACTTTGGCAGGAAGCAGAAGTGAAGATACCATTACACAAGCTTGATAATTTCGAATAATCAATTAAACCGATTAACAACAATAGTGGCCTCTGCTTGCCTCTAATCAGTAGTGGCCCGGTGATTTCAAATGCTGCACTATAGACCGATGTGTTACCGAAATTAAGAAGAGAAAGAATATTGGCTCGCAAGAAGCACACAGAAACAAATCAGGTGGTGAACTTTGTGAAAATGTGCATGACATTCCACCTTTAAAGGGATGGTATAGTTTTGATTGACATGAGAATTCAGGTTTTAACTTTTTGTAAGATACTTAGAAACCACAAATATGAAATATTAAAGGACATACAATTCTAAGAGGAATTGACAGTTTATTTGATATAAATCGGTTTTGAAATGGCTGAGCCACCCAAAAACAAAGTAAAAGAAAGTGATCCTAATAGAAGGTGGGTCCCACCTTTCAGTAGATCCACTTTGTTTTTTGATATCTTAAGCCATTTCAAAACCAATTTTTTATCAAATAAACTTTGTATTCTTCATAGAATTGTATGTCTTTCATAATCTATAGGAGGTTTCTCATTATCTTGCGAAAAAAGTTGGAAACTTGAATCCCCATCTCCACTAAAATGGTACCATCCCTTTAACTCTTTTCTTTTCTTCCAACCAGTGGCAAGGATTCAGCTCTTATTTTTTTCCTTTCCTCTCTCTCGGTCTCACACATCTCTCCTTCCTTCTCCTATGTCTCTCTCTCTCTCTCTCTCTCTCCATCTCTCTAAGTTCCAAAATTATGGCCACTTGGCGCGGTCGATTCCAGACTAATTAGTTACTCCAGGGTTGATGTTTGATACATGAAGATCCTGTTTGTCGTATCAGTGTTTCAGGCATGAAATAAAGGGAGTAAAAGGAGCGGAATATGCGGAGGAAAATACAAAAATCCCCACGACGTAACCTCATACCCCAGATTTTCCCTGCATACAGAGTCATTAAACTAAATAATCTCTACTCTAGTCTATACCATCCCACCCCCCCCCCCCCTCAAAAAAACCCCCCAAAAAAACCAGAGTGCCTTACTGTACTACATCATGAACTTGTCATGGAATCAAAAATATCGTGAACCCTCTGGCCACACACATACCCACAAACATTTAAAACTTTGAAGAGAAAATGTAATGTAATGAATTGATAACTAAAAGTTTTCATTTGATGAGCTGAAACTATTTGTAGGCAGAATGCAGATTTTCTGGGCTGAATAACAAAATGGCATCGAACAGAGCAGTCTCCAGACTCATACATTGTAAAAATATAAAAAAAATACAAAAAGATAAAAAATTTGATATGCTGTCTAATCTGGCCTAAGCCCAAATCTTACAACCCCCTCCCCCACCCTCACCCCCTTGCTGCTCAAGTTCGAACTCATTACACAAACACGAAAAGGGAGAGACCATTGGTACCACATGGATTTCTGCTCCACTGCCTACACATGTCCAACAGGGTTGAAGGCCAGATCAGGGTATTTAGAGTGGAGAAATCAAGGCGCCCTAGCCCTATCATCTCCCGACACTAAAGTCAACATGCAGAAGATACGACGACTACGTGTTCCCTTTTTCCCCGCACATTTGAAAGTCATTTTCTTGAAACAAGTGTCCACTGGTTTCCATCAAAAGAAGGCAATAAGATAACTTCCTTCTATTTGTTGCATTTCCCTTTTTCTTCCTCGTTTCTTATGATACATTTTGATATGAAAACAGACATATATAGCTATGTCTTTAAAGTTGGCATCAAAATCTACTAAAAGCAAACTTCACTAAATTTACAAGTGGGGCTCAGTATCTGTCAGCCATGGTTTGACCAGTGGAGTGAGCGCAGTTGTAATGCTCTTGAAGCATAGCATGAGAAGCTTCTAATCCATAAAAGAGGCTGTCTTTCAGGGAAAAAGTTGCATGCCACAGACATTTCCAGCGACAAGAAATAAAGATTAAAAACATGATGACAATGTATAATTTGAAAAAATATTCCCCTGTATTGACCAAGAAGAAGGATATGCACCGAGTATTCCAAACAACAGATGCATAAATTAGGGAGAAATTGAAGAATTGCTTTTGACATTTCTGACTATTCATGCAGTGGTTAGGTTAAATGTCTCATAAGCTTTTTGATTACACAAATGGTGTTTTGAAATAAAACTGGGTTTAAATGAGGAATTGAGAAATAAAAGAAGAATCATATAGCCATGATGTCAGAGTCTATTCTCATAGTAACTAGAAAATTTCCTCCTTCTATTTCTTTTTGGAAATGGTGGGATGGTGTTCTTTATCACATACCTCAGTGGAAAATATGTATAATGTCTTTATTATTTATCTTGTTCTATTGCTGTGGAAAGTATTTTTTCTTTTTCCTATGCACTCCTCACATTAGGGAGGGAATGGATTATTTTTTTTCTTGTTCTTTTTCTATTCAAGCACTAAAAGATTCATACAGTGTAAGTGGTGACCATGTCTAAAGTCAAAATAACAAAAGTTTAGTTTAGTTTAGTTTAGTTTAGTTTAGTTTAGTTTAGTTTAGTTTAGTTTAGTTTAGTTTAGATTAGTTTAGTTTAGTTTAGTTTAGGTTTTAATACTGCATAATACTGTGTGTCAATTTCAAAATTTTAAGTCGCCCTTACTCATTGATAGTACAGACAAGCCAATCGTATAGCCTACATACTCCAAACTGACCAGAAACTGCACCACTCAGAAGACAGAACGCAGCAGGATGTCTAGAAAACCTGTGCAGAATTTGCAAACTTCATTCATACAAACTCTACCAGACCACCTGCTCTATCTACTGTATGTAGAGCAGGACATCAACTCATACTGGAGGATTATCAAGGGCATTTTTCAATTCTTTCACTTCTTCTCTTTCCCTCTCTCCCTTCAGGAGCCATTCAGAGTCTTTTGTCTCGTTTGGGGGTAATACTATGCACCTGCTTTTGGGGGCTAATTTGATGAAAAGGTTCATTCCACTGGATGACAGTCAGATATTAAATGTCATTCATAGCCGTCAGAGCAGACAATGGCCAGGATGACTTTGGTATCTCTTCCCTTTCAAGTCCAGCCCCCCTTCTCTTTCCTCTAAAGCCCCCTCCTCTCCCCTCTCCATCCCCCTACCACCCCCCCCCCCCCGACATCCTTTCAAATTTTCATACCCTTTACATCATATCCCTGAGTAAAAAGGTATTCGCTTCCAATATTCTTCATAAAGGGAGCCAAAACAATAATGCCTTGTATTGACTATTTGATCCAGTTAACGGTCCAGTGAATCACCGATCTTGGAAGTGGACACGTACGATCATATATACATGACAAATAATTTGTCTCGCCTATCCCGGTCAGGGTCTGCCTGCATTGACCAATTGATCCATTTGTCCAGTCATTACTCATTTTAATACCCATTGTCTGTCCAGTCATCCGTGACTTGGCGCACGTCATGGTCATTGTGTGTATCATTCGAGCTGGACGCTGCCTGTTTTTATTCCATTCCCTCCACATAGCGCTGTCTATCATTGGCTGCCTTTCCATTTGTGCACTGCAAGATCTTACTCTCTCATGATTTTCCTGATTCGCATGATGAAAGTGTAAAAGAAACACACACACACACACACACACACACACACACACACACATACACATAGACACACATACATGTACATTCTGTACTGTCTGTCACTTGCAGCCATGAAGACTAACTTACTGGGATATTTTAAATGTAGTCATGAACTGGTTAATTTTCAAGAGGGGGGGGGGGGGGGGTAGCCATTTGCTTCCTGCCGCAAACCTTAAAGTCATAATTTACCATTTGCAGATGAAACAAAAACCCAGCATTAGTGCTTTAAAATAGTTCCAAAATGTGAGTTTGGGATAGAAACAACCACTGTAAAAATATGAATCCATATAATCAATGTTAAGTATTGTTAAATACACAAAATGTGAACAATAGTTATAATAAAAATAGTGCCAGACTAAACTGTCTACAGTCATGGTTTCATGAGAAAAATACTGATATCTCTTTATATTGTAGGCTTTACTGCGAATATTTTATATGGTAGGATGTTTTGTGATACAACAGACCTACATATGTGCATCAAATGTGATATCTTGAAATCTTTTTAAATCACTGTTCCCAAAGGTGAACAGGACCTTTAATTTAATATCCATGATGGACTCTAATCAAAGAGTGAATAAGATAAAGTAAACCCCCTGATGATCTCATACCAATTCACTAACTGTAATATTCAAATACTCATCAAAACTGGTAAATACTAGATGGGTGTTTGATCAGAGAATATCCAAAGGTACAGGACTAATTGTGCATTCCACAAGAACATTATCCCATCTCCATTCCATATGCATGTTATTGCACATCTGTGTAGAAACAGTGCTCTTCTTTTTGATGTCGAAAGAGTCTTCCTCATTATTCCTTTCTATATCTGTGCAAACATGTATAAAGTGAATAGTTATTGTATAAAATACTGCTTGGACTACTTAGAGTGGACCTTGACACTAAACCGGATGAAAAGGTGCTAACGATCTGCAAGCATTTCCGAATGGTAGCCACATGTGATAAATGACCTTAAAAAGAGAAAAGAAATGCAGTCTCTTTTGGGGAATGATACAGATGATAACAAACAACAAAAACTACAACCAGCCTCCTGGAAGGTTTTCCCCAGGGTGTCATTCCGGAAGATTTCGAAGTAATCCAAACCCCTAAATCATTTTCAAAATAACATATCTTGATTCAATGTGATGGACTCTAATATCTCTCAATATTCCCCACCACCATGCCCCTCAAAGATCATTACAGCCGCACGTACAGGACAAAAGAGAGAAAAGAATAAATATATATACAGAGAGAAAGAAAGAGTAATTGTATAGCAAGAAGGCTGAAGGCAAAGACAGAGAGTGAAGGATAGATAATTGAAGAGATCGGCCCTTATCCGGAACTGAGACAGGGAGATAAAGTGGGAAAGACAAATATCATAAATTAAAAATATTCTGCATACACCATAATTATGATTTGTGATAATTCAATTTTCACAAAGTTCGTGAGACAATGAATACTTGTGAAGCTGAATCAAGACACATCAACTTATTCTCCCTGACAAATAAATGCTATGTTCACATTTATGCCTACACATTTAGTACTCGACAACATCAAAACATCTATGGCCATCACTATTGTTTTTGATCTGTATTAAAAAAGCACTCACGGAAAGTCTTGCAAATCCTGATCTGAGACAAATTATATTCCTAAGAGCTAATACATGTATATGAAGGGTTTGTTTGCAAAAACCGACAAGTCCATTTTTGAAGATTTTGAAGTACGATCTCTGTCATAAAGTACAAAATAATACCTTTTAAATGATATATCGCCCACTACATATAAAGGTATATTTTTGAAGTTATGGTCAAAAGAAGCAAAAATTTTCTTATTATTCTCTTTATTTTTCTTGACCTTTAATCGCAAATATCTCCATTTGGCAAATATGGACTTATCGGTTTTTGCAAACCAACTCTTCATATACTCTACACAGAAAAAGACTAAGTTCAAAGATAGCAAAAGAACAGAAGCAACCTATGGTTGGAGATCAGATATCAAGATACAATAAAGGAGAGAGAGAGAGAGAGGAGAGAGAGAAATATAGGGAGAGATATAACAATGAAGTTGGAATATTCTCCTCTCATAACGACCTCAAGTCTGCGTGCATGGGAGCCATCTGTTTTGTAGGTACCTGGGCCGACGAAGACGACGACAGAGCAAAGTGATAACTGACACGCCGGGGAAGCCTGGATATTACTCACTGTGATAGTCATCACCGTGGGTTACAGCCCCGTGCGTTTTAAGGTTATAGTACAGAATAGACCAATCCCCTATCCCTTCATCTCTTCTCCTCCTTCTAACCCAACCCCCCCCCCCCAATTTTCTTCGTCCTACATAAGTAGTTGGATGGATGCAGGTACATTCATGGTACACCACGTAACCCCCGAGATTCTTCGAAAGCTCACATGCTGAGCTGGGCTTGTCGAGAAAGGAGGACACGAAAAGTGGAGGAATCAAAAAGAAAGAAAGAAAAAAGAAAAAGAAGGGGGAGGAAAAAAAATGCACCCTGTGGCAAATTGGGATATGATTGAGAACCGATCAAGGAAATTACCTCACGGAGTCCCAGCGTTGTGTATGTTGGTGTGTTTGTGTGTGTGAGTGTGGGCTTCCATGTGTACATCCGTGCCCTGAATAATACACTGTAGTTGAGGAACACACCAAGTAGGCCTACTTACAAGAGGTAGGGGAAAAAATATACATACATATATATATATTTCATGAGATGGCAGATACAGTGTATTGATAAAGATTGAGATGCCGAAAGGCAATGAGTGAATTTGCAGACGATTGCAGCGACATGTGAACAATGGAGGGCGTTTTGCTTAAGTTTATTTTGATCCTGCTTCCAGGGCTTTTCGTTAAGCCACCCAAACCTCGATAAAGAGTCTGTCTTGTGCACAGTTTGACAGATATTCAAGACTCCCAGACTTTTTGCCTCGTCAAAGAAAGAAAAAAAAATGAATTTAAAGAGGACAAACAAAAACAAGGAGTGGGCAAGTTACACCCTGCAGGAAGAGATTAAGTTCTTAAAGAAGGACCTTGAAACGCAGGATTAGCATAACTACCAACAACCCTCAAATTTTTCCCACCGTGGCAAAAAATAACAGGAGACGTGTCACTCTCTCGGACACCACTCTTTGCTCCCAGGTTGATACTACTTCCATCAGGACTAATTGTGACCATTTGTTCCGGTCATTGGTGGGCCGGAACGCTTTTGACCCATTCTCATGCTAAGCTCATGCCGACTATCAACTCAACGTGCTCAAAAACAATGATGAGAGAACCTGCAGGACAAACGGTGACCCTAAAAGTTCTCACCTGGCCAGCTACGCTTCCTGCTTAAACTCAGCTATGAGATTCGGACGCTGACCAGTGACAAAATAGCCACAAATGTCCTTACCTACTAGATTCATATCATTATCATCATAATCATCATCATCAATATCATCATCATCATCGTCATCGTCATCATCGTCATCATCATCATAGTAACAACCTCAATACTTTCAAATCTGAACCGAAGACCAATCTTCCAGCAACTTTGTGAATGATGTGTGACACATTGTGGGAGCCAGGCATCTTCAAATGTTTCTACAGATAAATTGCACTATATACATGTACATGTACATGCTGTTTCATCATTATCATCATCATCATTATCCTCATCAACATCATCATCATCATAATCAGAACAGAGAGTAACCTCCTCTCCTGGTTGACGGATCTCAGCAAACACATTCTTTCATTTTGTACTCTAGTTTTACTGCAAGACTATCTGAAAATTTTCAGTGGTGCTGTAATTATTCTATGTAGGCTCTACCGGTATTCCATTTTCCATTGTTTTTAGAATGTTAATCTTTCAATCTCTATCATCTTCCCACATGGATATGTTCCAGACAAGAAAAAAAAAATACCACTGAAGCAACAAGTGCTTGTCCACAATATGCCCAACATGAAATACATCAGCAGGAGATACTAATGCCTCTCGTGAAAGTGCCAAAAATGGCCTGGATGCAAGACTAAGAAATTTTGCAGCAAATGAACTCAAAATGATAAACTCCAACTTCAACAACGATTCCCTTTCCATTTACAATAATGACGAGGCCTTCTTCAAACGTGAAGAGTTGCACAGGTATAGTACATCTCTGGATGTTTGTCACACTGTACGCTTCTGTTCAGGATCAGTGTGGTGATTTCGTCTCTGCATGCACAACGCTCTCTCTCTCTACTGCCCCTTTTTTAAATACAGGGACCTCTTTCCTGTGTTCCGCTTGTTGTTCCGTGCAGGTTGGTTGTTATTATTATTTTCTTCTTTTATTAATTGCTTACAAACTGAAAGGAAGGCTGGCTCATAAAGCAATTCTGACATCGGCAGATCCCGTGAGGTCGTCAACTCCACATCCTTCCAGAAATCAAACGTGGCCCACCCCTGGCAAAGGCAAAAATGTTCTTGCTCCCCCGAAAAGGTGGCTCCGGGCTGAAGAATTAGCATTGGAGAGGGTCGGAGGGTGTGGCAGGCAAGAAGTCCTGTGCCTATCAAAGATATTCATGTTGTCTTGAAACACTTTTTGCACTTTCGCAAATGAATCAACAAGGATGATTTCACAGGACATGAAACTCATGTAACATTTTGAATGCATAAAAGACATATCAGATGATGGGACATCGCTAGCCCACCTCTCGTCATTCCAATAGTACCTCGCCCATCGTTTCGGCAATCCCGACCCCCCCCCCCCCCACCCATCTCCGAAAACATTCTCCCCCACGTGCTACAATTTAAATACTCACTGTATGTTGTTGGTTCTTAGGGAGATCTCCAGGTCTCGAAGGTTCTGTGTTGAGGTGTCAAACATCTTCTTCCGCGTTCTCTGCGAAAACAAAGTAAAAGTACTCATAAATATAGAGGAAAGGGCATACTTAGCTATCTTATGGCATTCAAGTCTAATTATTCCACCACAGAACTGAGGTGTCCAGTAACATTGCTTTTTGTTTGTATGTTTGTTTGTTTTTCATGGATTTAGAGCCACAAGCTATGGATCAAAAGTGAAGGTATTAGTTGAACCATGCAGCCTACAGAGTGTTGTCCATATTTTGTAAATGATGGTATGTAATGATCACTATATAAGTATAGAAAGAACTTAATTTAAGCATAGAGAATGCTGTTTTTGTATCATCACATATCCCTCTTCCACCCCCACCCCAGAAAATGTTACTTTTTTGCATATATATATATATATATATATATATATATATATTTCTTCTTCATCATTTTATGAAAATAGCTCAAAAGTTATTCTCCAGGAATAAACTGACTGATTCCAAGCTACAGTCCCTCTAAACAAACAAACAAACATCAGCAACAACAACAAAAAGTAATGGACGATTCAGTTCAGGATGGTGTGTGTGGGAGAGGGAAAAACCCACTTAACCAATAAAGCTATTAAAATCAATGGTAAAAACAATATATCTGGCAAATGAACTTAATTAAAAAATGGTGCATGTTACAAAGAGAAATGTTAATATGCATGGCATCTACACAGGATAGGAGAGCAATGGCAGGTTAATGTACTTCATGTCAATCCCACGGGGGAGGCCCTAACAAATAACAGTGCAAACAGAAAAGTCACAGGTAGGGTATCCTATCCTTGGAAAAAAAAGGGGCGGGAATGATGTATTAATTATTCATTAGTATTCATTTGCATCACATTTACATTGAAAGAGGTAGGTGGGAAAGGTGAGGTAATGTAAACCTTGGAGGAAAATGTCAGCTTCCTCTATATCAGTGACATGCTAATAAAAATCCATGAGTTGTTCGTGAGTCTGTGGTCAGGTGATTTAAAGGGATGACACTATGTGCACAACAGAACCATTTCTGCAATGTATTGAAATCCATTGATTTTTTTTTTTTTTTTTACAGTCTAGTAACAAAACATTTTATTTAGATGCTCTGTCCACGTAAGTTTCTTATGCTGGAATTCACCTAGCATTCAGAGGTTACTTTCGTGCAGGGCAGTTTCTAGAAAGCTTTGTGGATATTATGGTAGTTTTTGTGAACAGAGCACCCACAGAATTTGAATACATTGCAGAAATGCTGTCGGGCTATGCATTGTCACGTTGATTCTGTCCACATGAAATGACAATATGTTTCCGTGAGCATTAATGAGCAGGTTTTGTTGATTGTTTGAACATTTATTGTTTTTTGTCTCATAAAGGTTTTATTCAGGTTTCTTTATCTCTGTTGATTTTTGGCAGATGGCCAAAAAAAGAACTGCAGATAATAGTAACTCCTCTCTCCAGTAAGCCCTGTCAGGCAAATGAATAAAATTATCTGCTCTCAAATTTTGCTTGCCCAACTCAAAAACTGCCTCCAAAACCATGGCAATTGATCATTCTTACAAGCAAACAAATAATTCGAGAATAAGAAAATATCTTTGAGCATGTCAGACCAGTGTACAGTTCACATTAATAGTAAAGGAGTGTGCCATGCATGCCCAGCATTGGGTGCAAGCATGCAGATATAGTACGGATGTCAATAATTAGTGTTTTGACAAGATTTGCCACATCAAAGCACACTTGGGCAGCCCAGGGAACTGTTAATTGCCTCTTCATACACGATTTTGTTTTGTTTTTTGACTGCTAGCAATAGCAAGTCATTCATTTCATGTTTGGCTTCCAAATGTAACAACCAAGGAACCTTACCTCTGAATTTACATTCACTCAGACTTCATTGCCCCAATGTCATAAGCAAGAGGAACTACTGGTGATCATTATGATATTACACTTGTTAAAAGTACGTGCAAACGCAGGAAATGTCAACAGGGATATAATTCTACATGTATATGTTGTGTGGAAATGTTACCATGCGGATTAATAATAACTAAAGTGAAAACATAACAAGTCTGGACTAGAGAGCCCATCAGCCCCAAAACTCTTACATGCAGACTTTGTCGTATATTGGGGGGGGGGGGGCTAAATTCATACACAGAAATCCGTCGACAGCAACATGACAGGAAGCGGTGTACAGTTAGCAGCACGCAAAGAAATCAGAGCCAAGTTTGGGCTCAGATTTGCAGCCAAACGACCAGAAGCCTGAAAAATTACACCACATCCTATAACTACAGATGCCGTCGTCGTTGTTGTCGTTGGCTTCACCGTTGGAAAGCGGCCAGCAGGTTGATGCGCATGCAAATCATAAGAGTGGGATGCACCTGTACAAGATCAGGCTGTGTTTTAACCTGCGCTATTGTATGTGTCGTCTGTTCAACAAGTCATTTTAATAACGTGCTTATACACTTGAAAATGTAGGGACGCTTCGCTGAATGAAATAGTGAACAAGATGACACTATATGTATGGATGTTATTTCCTGGCAGGCATTTTCTCCAAGAATATCATTCAAAGTACTTCGGAATTCTACAGAATATATATACACAAATATCACAGTTTCCTTAAGTTAGATGAGACCTAAAAATGTTCACCTATCAATCGAATCGTCTTTCCCCTCCTCCTACTTTCATCGCCTTCTCCGCCCCCCCCCCCATCCTATCCCCTCCTTCCTCCCCCTGCCCCCCCCCCCCCTTTGAATTTGAAATTCACTTCATATCAAAGTGAATACCAACATGTTCAATTTCTGGCCGAGTCATTTTCCCCAGATCCCAAAAAAGTCTATATACTTTGCTCTTCCTCACGACTATCATATTTTGAGCATACAGTTTGACATATCAAAGTACATTATATGATTATGCCAAGCTACAATTTTTTATTCCATTTTATTTATTTTTTTTTTTTTTGGGGGGGGGGGGTCCGAGATTCTGCACCATGGATAACACAAGGTGACAACACTGTGTGACTTCAAACAAGATGTGATAGAAACAAATATATATATATATTTTGTTTGTTTGTTTCATTTCCATCTGAGAAGATGGCTGGATAGCCCAGCTGTAATAGCTGGTCTTGCATGCGGTCCAGTCGGATGTAAGGTCGGACCACTTCACCGGGCTAAACACCCCGCTCTTTGGGATGAATAAATGAAGCGGGATCTTTTACATACATGAATTGTGACTCTCTCACACACAGGTCCTCCATTTTACGTAGTATCCGAGGGACAGAGTGTTTTGCCTCTTACTAGAGGGGATGGGTATACGATTACATACAACATTGCTCAGTGGGACCCGGGAATCGAACCGAGGTCCTTTGGATCGTGAGGCAGACACGCTACCGACTGAGCTAAGTCACCTCCCCAATGGAATGAAATAAAACGAAAATCACAATCACAACCACCCCCTCCCCCACCCCTCCCCTCTCCCTCCCTACTTGTACCAATCATGACATCAGTTCCACGAGATTTGTAGAGTTGAGGTCCGCAAATCCCTGAGGAGTCTGGGAGGACAGGAAATAACTGATAGTCTCCTTCGACAGGCTGTCTCGTGAAATAGACCTGACCGCACTTGTCAATTGCCCCAATTGCGCACTCGTTACAAGAACGAGGGAGGAGGTTATGAAGGGGGGCAAAAATCCTGGGGTCCATTCCATGAAAGTCTTAGGAGAGACTTTTCGCCCATAAGACACACTTATGAGAGACTTTATGAAAATGGATTTGAAAGTCTCACATAGCTACATTTGTATGAGCGACTTTGGCCATTCTGAGATTTATGTAAAGATTTTATGTGATGACCTCATGAAACGAACTCCTGAAGAGTGAAGGAAAAGGGCTGGTTTACCACCTTTTTTTAAGGTCTCTTTATCTCTACAGGATTGTTACTGACGATTTTCTGCCAAATTTCTAATGATCAATGGGGGTGGGAGGAGGGGGGGGGGGGGGAACTTTCCTGGTCATGTTAGAATGACAGTTTACCTAGGGTGGACAGCATAATAGTCTCTTCAATAGCTTGAAGCACAGGAAATGCATGCAAACCCAGAGAGAGGATGATTCGATCAAGACAGCACAAGACTTGCACAATGGACCATCAAGAGGTTCGTCAGCTTAAACCTACAAGTCTTGAATGGTGCTACAGTGTACAAGCAAGCCACAAGAGGGTAGCTCATTATTCTGGCTATAAAATACTTAGTAGAAGTTCTTCTCTTTTCTTTCATGAATGAATTACCATCTTGGGATATGCCTGCTGTCAAGTAGTAGGAGCATGCAGACTAAAACTATGTTATCCCTTCCCTCCCCCTCCCCCCCCCCCCCAAAGAAAAAGAATTGATGTCAGAGCTTGTTTTTCTCCTGAGCTACATTTGATACGAAACAATGACATGCTATAAAATAAAGCATACAAAGCCATGCTCCTCTTTCATTAATACCATAAGATGCAAAAAGCACATTTTCTGTTTATGCCATACAAGTAGTTCCCATTTCACCTTCTAGAATCCATCACAAAGAACCATGCATGTGCAGTGTACTGTTACATTTTCCAGACACGTGTGTTGCCCCACACATGTCAATATTCCTTGTTTTATTCAGATGCCTAGTTTACAAGATTTATCTCTTTTTTTTTTACTTGTAAATTTAACCTCTGGAACACAGCATTCTTTCATTTTGTGGATGAAACTCTCCTCCCGAAGCTCTCCCCATGGGCTCATCCTACAACTCCCACGGAACCACAAAACTCTACTCTGTGAGCGGTCAACACAACTCTCCTCTTTGAGCGGTCAACACGACTATTCTCCTTGAGCGGTCAACAAACTCCGGGCAGCAGCACGCGGGAGCAGCGCACATCTTCATATTGCCCAACCACAAGAACACGCAAGGAGAGTTCAGTGGCATCCCTCCTCCCGCAAAGCACTACCGCTGTTGAGCATGTTCCCATGGCAACGGCATGCATCCGGCCTCGTTTCCAGGGAGCCCTTCTCCCTGTCCGGGGCTGCCCCTAATTCCAGTGAACTTCTCCTACGATATATATTTCTACGTGAAAATTCCGCTGAAGTATTGTTCCCTGGATGATCATCCTACATTTATTTTGAGAATGATAATTTGATGATTCTAATCTTAGAATGCCTACTTTTTAAAATTGGAGGAAAATCCATCCAACAATACTGTCATCAGTGATTATTTTGTGAAATACAAAAGGTAAAAGTGTGAATATGTAATTATGAAAATGACGGTACTCATAATGAAAACACAATAACAGGGTTAGAGTAATCATCGCAATCATAACTACACGGATGGAAAGATAATTGTGATAAAGATAATGATTATCATGATGATAGATAACGAAACAACTATATTAACAGTGATAATGATAACAATAATAGAAATAGAATGGAAAGTTCTGTCTGTCCTACTCATGGATATGACTTATGCCTAATTTGAGACTTAACGTGCTCAGGCACTCAAACGCAACTTCCTATAAGGATTAGAACCAGCACTTGCTGTCGGGCGAAAGCTCGGTGGTCTAGTGGAGATGACGCCTGTCCGGTGATCAGGAGGTCGCAGGTTCGAATCCTGCTCGAGTATGTACGCCCATGATTTTTTTATCATGGCTACTACTAAAACACTGATCAATTCAGTGATTATTTACGTCGAAGTAGGGCAATTTGTCAATCAGTTGCAATGAAAACATCTCGACGGAAGAATTTCATGAATTTGAATAATAAAAGCAGCGCCCGCTGCATGCTATAAGGATTAGAACCAGCACTTGCTGTCGGGCGAAAGCTCGGTGGTCTAGTGGAGATGACGCCTGTCCGGTGATCAGGAGGTCGTAGGTTTGAATCCTGCTCGAGTATGTACGCCCATGATTTTTTTATCATGGCTACTACTAAAACACTGATCAATTCAGTGCTTATTTACGTCGAAGTAGGGCAATTTGTCAATCAGTTGCAACTTCCTATGTATTGTCACAAGCTCTCAGTTGCTTCCTCAACACTTGACAACTGTAAATTAGCCGGCCCACTCAGGCATAACAATGTTCCTCAGTCTAACAGGAAGGCCACAATGACACAATAGGGAATTACTGGGACTACAACATAGTCTCTATTAATCAGCATTAGTTTTCAGACATCCGTGCCAATTTTGGTAAAGAAAGCGCTCCAGTAGACATCATGCCAATTGGTGAATACAGGGAGTGAAGGTTAATGCGACAGGTTATATTTAATGCGTAAACGAAAGCATTCATCAAACACAGAGTTAGCTGTAGTTATTGAGCAGCAGGTGAGAGGGGGACTAGATGGGGGTATCAAGATATTAGGCATGCTTTGTTAAGCGGGTCATCAAGCAAATCTGGGAAATTTGAATATATCTTACCAATTATACATTACCACACAAGCCATCATTTTACAATTCGGGGTTTTTCCTGGTAGGGGTTGAGGGCGGGGCTGCTGCATGTTATATCAGTAGCTTGGACTTTGTGGCATAATACGATCCACAAGAACAGAGGTGGGAAGGGGGTGGGGGTGGGAAGGGGGTGGGGAGGGGGTGGGGGTGGGGAGGGGGTTGGGAAGGGAGAGTGGGGAGGGAGGGGAAGGTCAGGGTGCTGGTATAACTGGGAGGTGGCACGGGGATGGTACTGATATAAATTGAAGCGGTCTTCCCTGAGAAGTAATACCTTAAAACTACCGACCTTGGATGAGTTGCCAGGTTCCATCACTTTGCGAATCCGCGCAATGTATTGTTCTGGTGGAGCCTTCGCGCTCACTTTTTCCTGCGGATATGTAGAAGGGGAAAAAACACAAAAACAAAGGAGTGAAAGCACAGAATACAAGAAGGAAAATCATCATTGTTCATTACCAACAATAAGAGCCAAATCTTGGGTCAGATGCTGGCCCAGGAAAAGAAACACTTTGACTAGGAGGATTTATTACTATTTCCTGAATGAGAAACAATAGCAAAAACAAGACAGACTCATTGTAACATTCAACAATGTGTTAGCCTGCATGATATACCTTTATATAAATGTCTTTCTTGCCACATGTTGGCATCAATGAAAAAAAAAAAGACAGAACAAGGTAATAATGTGGCACTCACACATTACATTATGTACCACAATTTCAAATTGTCAACTTGTTAAGTAAAATCATAAACATAAATCTTTGCCTGTTATCTCATTCACAGATTTCTGTCTGAGGTGGGTGTGCACCACAATTTCAAAAGAGAATTTGGTATGAACTTGCTGGCAAACGCATAGGACAATGACTCGACCTTAGAACATATTAAAGACAGATTGCATATCACGGAAAAATGTGATATATACCACCACTTGCAATAAAAGGATATTTTCCCACAATATTTAATAGCAAGTTATAACTTTGAAAGGAAAATAATAACAAAACTTGGCTTAAGTTTTGACAGGAGAGCTCCAGCTCTAAATTCACTTGTTTCAGATATTTTGGCTTTTCTCTCATTAAAACCAAGTATAACCTCTTCTGTTATTCAGTGTGAAATGGACTTGCCTGTACACTAAAAACAAGTTCATAATGTCCATTCAACACATCAGTGAAGGCATTTAAAATGAGACTTTTGACTTTCAAGGTTCAATTCCAGGGCAACACTCAGCAGCGTTATCTTGAAACACAGAGTGATACGCTTAGGACAACCTCATAAAGGCAATGTCAATTGGGGGGGGGGGGGGGGGGGTGGTTTAACGCGTTCAGGAAGAGTCCCGAGTATATTATACTCGGGCAAGAGCGCCTATGGGAAATGCGTGTTGTAGCAAAATCAACCTGTCCTCAACGGGTTAAAGGGGAACTCCAGACCATTCAAAAGTTAGTCCGAAAAGAAGAATATAAATTTTACAAGCACATAAATGAAAACTTGATCAAAATGTGATAAAATTAGAGAAGTAATGAGATTCTGAAGTTTCGCTCTTTTTTTAAAAACAAAAACAGTTATTGAAGAGTCAATATGAATTGTATGCAAATTGTGAGCTGATGACATCACAGCCTCACAACTTGCCATACAGTTTGTATATAAAATCTTTTTTTATGTTGTTGTTGTTGTTCAAACACAATACAGTCGCAGTATCAAATCCTAGTATATCTGAGTGATCATTATTTTGAACTTATTCAGCCAGGAATAACATAATATGTTACAATTTACGGCAGAAAAATCGAATTTTTGTCATTTTTTGCATATGATCAACAGAAAATTGTGAGGTGACGACATCATAAGCTCACTCATTTGCATATTCATATCAACTGTTCATGAGATTTTTGCAAAAAATTAGCCAATCTTAAAAATTTCATAACTTCCTTACTTTTAATCTGATTCTGATCAAATTTTCACTGCTTTGCTCTTAACATTTTGCTCTCTCTTTTCAGACTATCTTGTAGCTGACCTAGCATTCCCATTTAAGTCAAATAGCCATTTGACAAAAGGTCTTTTTCTTTTATTATTATCATTATTAGATCTGGTGCCACATAACCCCGTCCGTAGAACTCTCAACGGCCGGAAGAGACGGGCCCTGATTGAAATAACAGCGATAGCGCGTCAAATTCGGAAATGGGGTAGGAAAAGTGAATAGCCCAC
Organism: Diadema antillarum; assembly: GCF_040938485.1. NCBI lineage: Eukaryota > Metazoa > Echinodermata > Echinoidea > Diadematoida > Diadematidae > Diadema > Diadema antillarum. The sequence goes on from NW_027271319.1 coordinate 1,788,716, forward strand.
TTTGGGAACTGCTTCCCCATCAAACAACAACAACAACAACAATAATAACATTACCAAGAGCACCAACAACAACAATAAACAACAGAATGGGTGGGTTTGGAGTGGAAATTTACTTTTGACATTCTCTTGACATGATAAAATGATGCATCCCCCAAAGGAATACTACCTACGGCATACATATATCTAGCGAGTCTATCTTTTTTGCGAATCGGGACTTCTCTATGATTTCGTGAGTGGTTAAATTTGTGATCATAGAGTACAGTACTGAATGATGTGCGCATCACATTCCTGTCGGGATCAGAGTCAATATTTTGTCTTTAAATTCACAAATTGCACCTGACTAATGAAATTCACAAAAATATAAACCTCAAGGTAATAGTTTTCATCACTTTGTCTCCCTCTGTACAAATGAAATTTGTACAATCGCAACTGCTGATCTACATTTTTAACAGACGTGCTGGAAAAAGGAGCCAGCAGGAATCAAATCTGCCATCTACTGCTTTCTGGGCAGCGACACTATTGTCAGGCTATCCCTGGTCACCGGCAGAGACACAATGATCTTGGAACAAATACTCAAGCTCTGATTCTATTCCCTCTGGTTCCTTTTTTCCAAATGTTTGTTAAAAAGGTTGATCAGGAGTTGAAATCTTACAATTTTCAGTTGTTCACAGGGAGACGAAATGAGGAATACTGATACCTCAACCAACAAGAGTGATTGTCACACAGAATGTCTACATTTCAGGTGGAGGATGTGTCTACAAGAATGTCAATATGGCTGATGTTTTCAAGCTCTACAGACGCTGCATCAGACACCGTGGAGGGCAAGGAGTTCAAAGCAGGTCGCTGATTTGTTTTGAAAAGTTTGCATTAAATTTCGCAAAAGAGGCTGCAACTTTAATTGATTATCAGGTGATGCAAATTACCCCTGCTGTGTTTCATTACAATACGAATAATGGGTGTAATCAAACTAAATTTAGCATTAACAAAAAAATGATAACAAATACTGGAGGGGAAATCGGGGGAGAGCGTTCGTCTAAATGCGTTGATCACGCAAAATCGGACGCGGGCGGCACAAGGCCAGCTCGAGGAAACGGAAAGTTTGCCAGTTATTTCTGGCATGATGGAGAGGGAAAGGGAAAGAGAGAGGGAAAAAAAAAGAAGACAAAAAAGAGGTCAAAGAAACAATTGGAGCTTGTATAAAGAGACACAAAGATACAGATGGACAACGTTTCCATGGCCAGTTCACTCTCACTTCCATCCTTCCTACGGATGCGCCCTACAGATTTTATTCATCATTCCCGACTCTTGCTCATTCCGAAACACTTAGCAGGTAGCCGTCAAGTTCATTCGTTCTTCCCACCATCCATGTTGCTCATTCATTCATTCATTCATCCATTCAAACACACACACACACACACACATACACACACACTTGTATCCTTTCATCCAGCATTAATTCACTACAATATTAACATTCTTGGAGGGTGTTACAGAAATGATGGACATGCACTTTTAGTAGTGAAAAACTGATAAATCAGGTACAAAAACATTTCTCAGCATTATTTTCACATGAATTCACAATTCATAAAACAAGCATGATGATCTGAGTTACCAATAACTAAATTCTCTCATCTCTCTCTCTCTTTCTTCCTCTTTTTGTTTGTCTGTCTGTCTGTCTTCTCTCTCTCAACATACACACACAGACACACAGCACAGACTCACAAACACACGGTGTCAAATGTCATAATGCACTAATCATGCCAGGTTACATGGTGGGGAGTTAAAACTGGCCGATTAGGACGGCTGATCCATTCTGCGCCACACGAGGGCTCCCTCCTCGCGGCTACCACATGACAAACATCACCTGATCATCAGTGATGGGACGACTGGATGACCTTGAGTCTTGGTTGTCGAGGTATCCTGTTTTCACATTCTCTTGCCGAAAAACACCATCACACTCCTCATTCATGTCATCCACACCACAGCTAAAACCCTTGCTGACATCTTTCCTCAAATGCCATCATATACAGTATCACAAAAAAAGGAAAAAGAAAAGTTGATTATGGTGTGAAACTTTTAACTCCTTGAGGACAGATTGATTTTGCTACAACACATATTGTGCCTCTGGTATTTGTTCCATTTTGTCTTAGTTATTTTTGTGTTATGTACTTGTAAATGCAGTAAGTATTTATGTAGAAATTCTTGAGTGGTCCACAATCTACAAGCATCACTTTTTAGTGGACCTATCAATTTTCTTTTTTCCCCTTTAAACATAACTTTGTATTTTCCGTTATGTATATATACACAATTTATCTTCATTAGATTGTTGACTATTGTACTTTGTAATGTATATACATGCTTTTGATTGAATTCCTGATTTACTTTGTGTTATGTTTTGTTGGAAGAAAAATGAGAATGAAATAAATGAATTTAATTTAATTCAATTGAATTTCCCATAGACACCTGCCCCAGTATACTCAGGACTCATCCTCAACGGGTTAATCTTAATAGACCTGGAATTTTGATACTTTGAAGGGGGATGCTACATGTATGAACTTCTGAAAGTCTACAGCCAACATTTGGACCATTACACGATCAAGGTAAAAACAGGTCAGACAACTCGCTGATGAAGGCTTTAGAGTTAACACATGAAAATTCTGGAGGTGTGTGTATGTGTGTACCGAGATCAAAAGTTTAAAGGGATGGTATAGTATTGGTAAAGGTGGGAATTCAGCTTCAGATATTTAGAAACCACTTCATAAAATGATGAAAAGCATACATTTCTATGCAAAATTCAAACTTTATTTGATGAAAATCAGTTCTAAATTGAGGATATAGAACAAAAACAAAGTAAAACAAAGAAATCCTGATAAAAGGTGGGCCCCATTTCTATTGGGATTGCTTTGTTTTGTATTTCTCCGGCATTTCATATACTGATTTTCATAAAATAAACTTCAAATTCCTCTTAGAATAATATGCTTTTTCATATTTCATGAGAGGTTTCTCATCATCTCAAAAAAATTCATCATAAAAAAACGGTGGACACCTCAAGCCACATCTCAAACGAAACTGTACCATCCCTCGCAGTACCATTACAGACAAGTTTCTACTCCTAAAAGACAAACAAACAACAAAGAAAGTTTGCTACAATTTCTAGAGCCAAATCATATTGCAAGTATGGCATCCTGGACTGTATGAGAGTGATCGAGGATTTCATTTCATAAATAGATTATTTTAATAGACATCTTATAAAGTAAGAACTACTTGTGACACTCCTGGTGCTGAACAATGGGATAGTGACTTTTTTCACAAGGGGCCTAGTACAATAGGCACTCACACTTTCACTTTTTACACTAGAGAAGTGTTTCTAGAAGCTATCAAATGGGACATTTAAGTTTGGAGGACATTGTGTTTGGCAGATCATCACCAACCACAATATTGCAGTAAAAAGCAGTTCTAGTCATCAAACAAAACAATGAAAGGACGGAAGAGTTCATTAGACTGTTGCTTTATGGCGTTGCTGACAAAACAAATCTAAGGTTATGACTACTGTTATCCATCTCAATTTAAAGTGAAAGCGTTTTCTAACCTGGGCAGTAAGAAGCTTAAAAATACTTCTTCTTTTGTCAGCTGAAACTGATATCCATCTTCCCTGTGCTCATTATCTGTAAAGGATCTTCACATGATAGACAAAGGAACTTAGACTGGGCTTTTTTACACGGTGAGAAGAATCCAATGGTGATGTATAACATCGGAATAAACACACTGATGATAGATGACCAATCACTGGCTGTCTTTAACATTAAAGGGATGGTACAGTATTGGTTGAGATAAGGATTGACCTTTTATAATTTTTTGCGAGAAACCACTTACGAAATGTTACAGAGCATACAATTCTAGGGGGAATTCAAAGTTTATTTGATGAAAAATGGTTTTGAATTGGCTGAGATATCCAATAACAAAGTAAAACAAAGAGATCCTATTAAAAGGTGGGTTCCACCTTTTATTAGGATCCTTCTGTTTTGGATGAATGAATAGTGCCCTGTCAGTAGACCAATTTCATCTGAGCCAATCAAAACGGCTCTGGACTTCTTGCAATTTACATTGTATGTACAATGTATTTGGTCAAGTTTCTTGGGATTGCTTTTCAGAGATTCATACAGCCACAATGAAGGATTGTATTGGCAACAAAATAAGTTTACAGAACATGGATAGACTACAAAAAAAAAGAACAAGATCAGCCATTAAGTTCGAGGAATTCCTCAGTTGTGTTAGACTGTTACATCTTACACTCCAAATGGTCCACACTGCAGTGAAATATTCAGTTTTATTCTGCTCCTTCCTTTACACTCCAGCGACCTCCATTTGAAATGATGTTACTGGCAACCTCGCCAGAACAAAAACAAGAATCTTTCTCAAACGAGGTAAACGATGTTTAGGGGGTGAAACAAAACACTTTCTATGAAATAATACATACACATACATTCCCACATTGTTTCACGCATCAAAATCTGGGGGGCTTTCAAGTCGTCGTCAGGGGACTCGATACTTGATACTTTCATCACTTGCGATCAATACAAGGGCTCAGCCTCTCGAGTTTGCACAGCAATATTACCTCTTCCAGTTTTACCCCCTCTCCCCTCCTCCACTACAAAGGCAAACACCCCAACACTCACACACACATACAGTACACGACCATGCAGCGTACCTGTACACTGAAGTGTTTCACACAAATTAAACCTCTTTAAATATCAGACAGAGGCTTCAACTTCATCACAACAGCTCTCCCCACATCAATAGGATGGCATTTTCACAATCATTAGGAGGCTTTTGTGTTCTGATGGCTACTGCCTTGAGGGTTTTCACTTAAATACTTTTGAACTCTGTCACAAGGTAATTTCTGAAAGATGAAGGCTGAGGCCATTTGTATTATTTGTCAGGTACAATTTCTCAAAGAACTTTTTGAACCTGTTTCTTCTGAAATATATGTATGGTATAACCCCAAAGATAGATTTGAAATACATCACCTAAAGCTCCGGTAAAGCAGGGGATTCGCAAACGAGGAAACTTTTGAGCTGATTCCAACTGTGGGGAGGACGAAGGGTGATTAAGGGGGTGGGGTGAGGGCATAAACTGCTCTGTGGTACATGACTGGAATCTAGACAGCAGACTTTGAATGTCTCCTCCCCCCCCCCCCTTTTCCCTCACCCCTCCCCTCCCTCCCCTCCCCCTTCACAACACACATGCAAAGGGGAAGGGGATGTCATGGACTAAAAATATGTGATTCAGTGGGATAGGATGGGGGTCCATGACTCATAAAAGTTACGTCCTTGTGACAAAACCCACAAGGAAAAGGGTTGGGTGCATGTATGGGTACGGTATCATGGAGACCTATTCCGTTGTCATAGCTTAAAAGTATAGTACCACAATATGTATCTTCCTTCTTCCTCTTTTCTCTATCTCTTCTTCCTGTTCATCTTGTCTCTTTCTATCTATCTACATGAGATGATCATTCATCCTGCTATCTATCTTCTCTATTTCCAGCCAGAAGTACAGTTGAACAAAACTGCACAAAAATTAAAGCTCAACTTCAATATCTACTGTATACTACTAGAGCATTACAATGTTGTCAAATTAATTTTTTTTCTCTCTCTCTTTGAATGAAATGTGAAATGGGGTTAAATGAACAGATTTATCCCACAACCTGTGAAAAACAACACCTGCTCAAATTATAGCGTCACACTTCAAGATGTGGGAACAAATCACACAATTTGCCTCATATAAATTGTCACTGGGGTGACCAGACCTTGTATAGATCTGAAATTCTAGTGAAAATCGCTCTTTTTGGATAAACAGTCAAATAATCAGTTAAAGAGAAATTCCAGTGCAGCTGAAATTTGTCTGAAAAGAAGGAGTAAAATTTTCTTAGCACAACAATGAAAATATGATCAAAATTGAATGAAAAAATAAGGATGTTATGTCAATTTAACAATCAATGGAAAAATGTGACGTGATGACATCATCAGCTCATTCATCTCCATATTCATATCAACTGTATAAGCTCTGTTCCGCAGAAATTAGTGAAACTTTACAATTTCATAACTTCCCCAATTATCATCTGATTTTGATCAAATTTTCACTGTCATACTCAGAAGATTTTACTCTTTCTTATCAGAATAATGTAAAACTGGACTGGAATTCTTGATGTCCTGTCCAAATCCAACTTTTCTTAACCAAAAAATAAAGCCATCGCAGCATGTCAAAGGAAAGGCAATCCCATTTGATATAGTGCTTTGTAGCTGCCATATTTTTTTCTCTCCTGAACATTTTGACATTTTTGAGATATGAGGTTTTGTTACCCCAACAATATATATCATTGCAATGACTGAAACAAATATTTTGTGTTGCCAGTAGAATCATACCTAAAGTAGTACAAAATAATGTTACAAATTACAATAATTGTTTGTATTTTTGTAATCAATTTTCCTTTTTTTCCCCTGTACAACCAGTGCTATAGCATACAGTTCAATATTAACCCTTAGGGTCCTCCGATTGCAAATTGACATACAAACTCCATAATACCCATTACTGTCTAATGTCCTAAGTACAGAATGGGTTACGAATGATTGAATACTTTAGTGGTAAACATATACAACCTTATTGTAGGTGTTAGAGGAAGAGAAATATTGTGCTCTTACCTGATCACAGATCAGGTCCCACTTTTTCTCGTCATTGTACTGGCGTAGCAGCTTGGCCTTCTCTGGTGGCAAATCCATTTGGGCCTGCATGAGGTGAAAAAAAATAAAAAGAGGAACTTCTTAAAAAAGACTGGTACTTGTCAATATCAGGGTAATGTACATGTTGTACCTTTGGTGGAAAATTGTTTCAGGTCACAAATCTGAACAATCCACGTTGCTTTGATGCAAGTTTAACGTGTCTACATCTACAGGCAACAATCTAGAAGCAATGAACATTTTAGATGTTGCCATGGTGATTGCAATATCATTGTATTTTCATTTTTTTTTCAATCTTAAAATTGTGCACATGGAATCAGGCAAAGTGAACAGCTCAAATTTGTTCTGTTGCAGACAAACATGACAAATTTTTGAGCAAAAGTGTGTCACATTTTATTCCACTGAAGAAGTTTGGCACTCACATCAAGAGCATTTGGCGTTGAGACTTAATGCTGCTTTGAAGAGAACATAAGTTACAGGTGTATCATTATCATTAACCTATGTGTGTTGCGGTTGAGTATGATACACCTATTACATGTATCTGCACATGTATAGCATCTTTCGATGGGCAACACACGTGCATGTAACCAATGCAACGCAGGACGATAAAATTAGCACATGGGACGCGATTGAGATCATTCAGGCTGGGATGAAATATTAGGAGGCTGTAAAGTGTGACACAACGGAAAAAATGTTAGGGTCAATCGCCACCTCGCTGCCGAGGTGACGTTGTTTGTCGTTTGCCACGCACGTCAATGCCACAAACGTGCGCTGGCATCTGCCTCGGACGTTCAACCGCAGGGTGGTGAATCACAGCGACGGCTGCGACTTTATCTGCGGGATCGTCGTCGTCGAGTGCTCACTCATCACGTCTCTGCCAAAAGCAGAGAGGGGAGCGAGACTCAACCTGTTAAACTTCCCCTGTATGAGACAGATATTGAGCGAGAGAGAGAGAGAACGGGAGACAAAGGGTCTTTAGTCATTGCTGTCGGTTTGACTGCAGCTGCGTGGAAAAAAGAAAGAAAGTCAGAACGCTTCCCTGGGAAGAGGGATAAGGGCAAGCAGTGTACACGTGAGGAGAATGCGCAGGGATTTTACGACTAGGGTTGCGTTGTGTTGTGCCAAAGGACACGTGCTAAGGCAGCGCAGCCGTCATACACTGTATTCTGGCAAGCGTTGCTCAGTTACAAATTTGAAAAGGCCTACATTAAGCAAACCAGCAGAAAAAGATAATGTATGTATTCAAGGTTAGAGACATGTCCTGTCCGTCATACCTTGACAACAATAAAACAAAATGAAAAGGAACATATTAAGGACATTTAAACAAGCTAAATGAACGCAAGACAGTTGTTTCCACATGACAAGAGTTACTTATACAGAGTTAGTTCAAAACCTATCATGGGTATTACAGGCAACTGCTTTAGAGAAATGTGCATACAGATAATCCATACGAGACTATCCAGTACAACTCATTATTGTTATTTCCTTTCTCCTATGTGGGAATGGATAGAAAGAACGAGAGAGAGGTATAATTAAGAGCGGTGACACACATTTATGGGCAATGCACACACATGTGGTTTGACAAGTAAGTATTTTGTGCCATTGCCTACATGATGACAGGTGTAATTAACCCCTGTATCACACATAGCAGCAGTGTACTACAGCAATACAGTGGCCCATAATTTTTTTTTTTTTTTTTTTTTTTTTTTGGGGGGGAGGGGGTAGGGCTTTTAAAAAATCATAGGCAGAACAACGCTCAAGGAGAGAGCGCAGTTCACTTTGAAACAATGATCCCAATAACTGCAGGTCAATTACCTCATTCACTGAATGAAAAGACAAAAGAAACAACCACAAAGGGAGAGAGAAAGAGTGTGATAAGGGTCACTGACCTCTAGGACCCACTTCCACTCCAGCCCACAAACTGACCCCAATGAGGACAGAGAATCAACAGGAGTGGGCAGTCAGGAAAAACAAACAAATCCTGGAAAAAGGTGGCATCCTGTAGAAATGGGCCCCTAACAAAAAAAAAAAAAGGGGGGGGGGGGGAGAGATTAATAAACAAAGTTTACCCACAGACCAAACATGGATGCTCTTGAGAATGCTGTAAAGAGAATCAATAAACAGCACCCAGCCTAAAGTATGGGTAGGAGTTAAAGGGATGATATCATTTTGGTTCAGATAGTTCGGGTTTAAACTTTTCTGCGAGATAATTAGAAACCACTTCTATGAAATACTAAAGAGCATACAATTCTAAGAGGAATTACAAGTTAGTATGATGAAAATCAGTTTTGAAATAGCAGAGATATGTGAAAACAAATTAAAACAGAGCGGTCATACTAAAAGGTGGGTCCCACCTTTTGGTCCCACCTTTTATTAGGATCACTTTGTTTTTGGACATCTCAGCCATTTCAAAACTCATTTTCATCAAATAAACTTCTGAGTTATCTTAGAATTGCATGCTCTTTAATATTTCATGCAAGTGGTTTCTAATCATCTGGCAAAAAAGTTTAAAACCTGAATCCCATCTCAACCAAAATGATACCATCCCTTTAAGGAGTGATGGTTGGGGGAGGGGGGGAATTCTCTCTTTCCAGGATGGGTCACCCAAACAGGGGATGAGAAAGCTTTGCATAATGAGCAGGAAGAGCATGGTTTAGACTGGACACTCCATATCAAATGTGGTTTAGGCCGCAATGCCAAATCAAAGCTCGCTGACACATAAAAGATTTACAAGGATAGGAAAACCAGCAAGGACATGTGTGGGTATATTACATGAAAAGCCACAGTGTAATGTGTGAAAATTATGGTGAGAAAGCATGGTGGCCACAGCCATTACACATGTCTAAGATTACCAAGATATAAATAGGTACATGTATGACAGTATTAGAATCATGCTGGCTATACACCATGACACTTTTTAGGGGTGGCCAGGAGATCAAGTTCATTAGTAATCTGACCTCGACAGTGACCAGAGAAAGCTTTCCAAAGACAAGGGGGTCTACTACTTCCTACTACTACCACCCTACTACTACTACCCTACTACCATGCAGCCCTATCCTTTGAATGCAAGACTGTTGATAAATGTTTAATCAACTGTAGTTCTAAGCTGTTGACAGTGATTTAACATTTGCATGATTTGTCCCTTTAATAAGGTATAATACATAAAGTGTACAATTGTAGGCAATGCTGTCAGTGAACACAATACAGGCCTACAAATATACAATTGTCATGAAACTGAATAACAGGATGTTTATTCTTATTTCACTGGGAATGCATTGGACATGTGGCACAATTAGCATTCAAAAGAGAAAGTGATATTGCAGGGGTTTTTTTATACAACAGGAAAAACAAAGAGTTTTGAGCAATGGACAATTTTGTGTAAACACTGTCTACTGATCATTGACAATGGGGGGGGGGGGGGGGGAAAGGAAATCTACAAATGAACACAACAACATTTGAACACTGTTAAATACGGTTACAGCTCATTATTCCGAAGGTTTGTTATTCCGAAGGCTCTTTAATCCAAAGATTCGTTATTCCGAAGGTTCATTTTTCCGAATTTCATTTTCGGATTAACGAATCTTCGGAATAATGAACCTTTGGAATAACACCACGAATGTTCGGATTAACAAACCCTTTTTCATTTTCGGATTAACGAACCTCAAGGTATAGGGAATTTGTGTGTTTCCGATTAACGACCCTTCGGAATAACGAACCTTCGGAATAGCGAACCTTTGGAATAACAAACAGCACCCTTAAATACATATCAAAACATTTTGCAAAGTCTAGAGAATACATGTAGTTGCCAATGTGCATCATAAGGAATTGACATGTAAACATATGACAGCAACAAAAAGTGAAATCTGCCTCCTAGATTCACCCGTGTCTGAAGGTAATAAATCATGCACAATGTCAATGCTGGGTAGCACTCAGAATGACAGGGGTACTTAAGTGGGTGAGATTGAAGAAATTAAAGAAAAAAAGGCATGAATGAAGTTGCAACTAAATGTTATAAAAAAGAGGAATTTTATGGCTGTCATATCAGGGATATCACAATTTGAATATCACGAGACAGTGCCTTATTAGGTCAATGATTTACAACCACTGTTGGTTCAACTAGTAAATCATTAATCTTTAGCAGCTACCGTGTTTCTCTTCCAGTTTCACTTAGCGCATGTAATTAAATGTGACAAGTAAGGACGAGGAAGACAAAGGCAGGAAAATATAAACATTTTTGGTAAAAACAAATGTTAAAGGAAGAATACAGAATTTTCACAACAGCAGAAATAACAAATTAACAGCTAGACAAATTCATAAACATGGATGTGCTTTCTATCAAATGATGAATGGACAGATAAACATGGGGCACTGATGCTAAAAGGGTTAAATAAATTCAACTCTTTTGAATTCAAGGGAGACCAATTTTAAAAGCTGTGGTCACATTCTATCAGCATAAACTGAGGCCGAACTGCTGCTTCTAAACTCCCATGCATTGATACAAATTGTACACAACCCTGTTTGGAGCGAAAGTGTTATCTGAGTATTTTCCTTGAAATGGGGCTTAAAGGTATTCACAGTCACACCAAAGTTGCCATTGCTTTGACCACGAACAAACAAACATAATGTCGTAATCAGCCACAGCTTTCAAGCGAAACACTAATCTACTTCACAGCTACCACACCGACACAAAACCCTCATAATTCCCAGATCAATGACCATTTCCACACAACTAGGTACTCAGCACATGGTATAATGCATTTTTAACCCGATTTCTTGGAATAAAATTGCAGTTTGCTCTTAACAAATCTCTAAAGGGAGCATTTGAAACTGTAGTTGGAATGCAATCAGGCATACCATGAAAGCTTCAACTGCACAAGCAATTGTATCAGCCATGTATACAATCTATATTTTGCACAAGCCAGCTCAACATCAACAGGGAAATTTTTGAGAAATGATAAATGAGGTACCACACGACTTCACAACAGATATCATGTCATATGAAAATATATTTTTTCTTTTTTAACGACAAAATACCACATAAGTATTTTTCTTTATTCAAATTGAATTCAAAGGTATTCAAACAATCATGAAGAGGTGAGTACTGTACAAAGCCATCTCACTCCTTGCCTTATATGGAAAATGTCCCACTCTCTAAGAAAAAAAAACAAACAGTTTATGGACTCATGAATGAAAACAAACATGAACAATTTGGGATCCCCCGGGACAATCTGCGTGTGCGGTGTTTGGTTTCATCTGGCATGGTCTGTCTAGATGTACGGACAGTATACTCGGGGGATTACCAGCAAAATATGATCAATGGGTGGCATAGTGGAGTCGGAGAGGGGGAAGGTGTACAATTTGAGCCAATTTTCCCAGTTTTTCCCCATATTTGGGCATGACTACATGGCAGCAACATTTTTTTATATCTTGTTTGCTGGAGGGTGGTTTCATGTTGCACTGTAACAGCTCAAATTGCAACAAAAGATTTGTTTTGAAGTTGTTTTTTTCTATCTTTTACCAACTTTATCCAGTCAGTTGTTCATCCCAAAGCTCCCATGTTATACATACAGTTTGTAGGCATCCCTCTCACAAAGGAGCATCAAGCAGCTCAAAGAATGCCCTCATTTTATGGACAAGTTGACTTTCATAAAATGGTACTCTTACAGGTGACTGAAAGTTTCATCCCACTAGACAGAAGAGACAGAATTGTGACATTTCAAATTTCACATTTTAAAGTGGCATTCACACAGACATAAATTCAAATCTCGAATTTTTGCATTGCAATCCATTTCCATATCTTTGGCCAGTGTGGACATTTCAGTCTCACCGTTATAGAGTGATAAGCTTTGTGACCCAAATCCCATGAAATCTTGCAATTTTTTTTTTTTTTGGAATTATCACAATCATTTGAGAAAGAGCACAATGATTTGCACCACAGTGAGCTATGTATCTGAATGCCAGCAAAATTAAAGATCTCAAGATTTTTTATCCCATCATTGCAAATACACATCGATATGTCATCGCATGAACACAGGGGCAAGGGTCATCATTTTGATAGATTTCAGGTATGTGCGGTTTGGTCTACAAATTTTCACGATGGTCAATTTAATACAATATAGGGATAGGGATATCCTTAAAAAAAAAACCTTAGTATTTTTATCCTGATTGATATCCAGCTATTTTTTCTGTGTGAATGACATTTTCGTGGAAATATTTCCTTCCTTTCTCTCTATCGATTCAGGAAAGGGGAGAGGCTGTTCTTTCTTCTTCTTCTTTTTTTCTGGAACCATCTCACATCTGTCTCTTATTTTCGACGAGGGATGAGGGTGTGTGCTAGAAATCCTAACATAATAGTTGTGGTTTCTGTAATGGTCAACACCCATTTGTGAGTTTTCCCTGAAAGTAAAACTCAGAAAGCCTCAGCTTCACCCAATTCAGATGACAGAAATCCTGTTACGGGTGAACACACAAAGCAAACGTAGCCAATTTGGCACTCACGCAGACAACGAAGGAAAGAACAAAAAAAAAAAATTATGATAAATGATTTCATATCCTCTTTACTATACGACCCATTCTGTTTTCAATTAATGGTCTGCATGACCTTTCAATCATTAATTATTCACACTCATTCTTTGGGACACGGTGAGCTCTTGTCCACATTTTTTTTTCTCTCCTGCCTATTATGAAATATTGATTCTGGCGGCACATTATTGATGACAATTGGCATGAGCACTGGTAGGCACTTACATTAAAAAAGGGATACAGCTGTATTTGTATGTGTCATAAAAGTTGTAGGTATATCAGGCCTGGGTATATATGATTCATTATAATTGGTCACCCTTCAGTCTTCTCAGAAAATGGATTATACATTTGTACAAATTGCAAATTGTTCGGACATGAGCTAGAATGATCTCCACTTACAACAGAAGCTAATAAAATGATGCATGATTACATTTATAAACTTTGTTACGATTGCCTGGAATATGCCTTTTTGGGGGGGGGGGGGGCAAAAACTAGAAAGTGGCAGAAATGCAGCATCATTCATCTCCACTTCATTTCAGCTAGAAATCACACGGGGGGGGGGGGGGGAGTTTGATTGACTCTTAGAAGTGTAAGCTCATACAAATAAACAAGATTCTTCCGTGAGATTTAGCAATCGCAGTGGACTTTATCATTTATATGACCATGCATCTGACACCTACAGTATAGGTCTGGGATTTCTAGCAAGGATGAACAAAACATTCAAGGGGTAGCAGTCATCTGCTTTTATGGGGATCTTTGTATATTTGCACATGTAGCAGTCTGTAGTCTTGCACTACCTGATATGAATGCTTGATGAAGGCCTAAATTATTTCAAGCAGTACCTACACCATTGTACTTCACTTCAATTTTTCATGAAAGACAGCCCAACGAAAGAAAAAATTCCATTCCATCACAGCAATACTTTAATAGTGACTAACAGCTCCGGTCAGATTCTCAGACAATGTTTCTCTCCAATAAAGATTACTTCACAACCTACATGTACAATGTGATGCCCATCCAATCATCAAAAACCTCTGTACTTTTAAATACCCCTCATTCTAATCCAACAATGGCAATTTTGATTAAAACTCTCATATTTACATGGATTATGTGTCAAACAACATTTTTTCTTCCTCAGGCAAGCTTGTATAATAGAATTGTCTGACATTTATATCAACTATCAATCTATCCAGAGGTATCAAACAGGGCCTACACATTCTTTAATTCTGAATCAATGACTGTTCTTAAAAGATAACCCTCAACATTTGTGGCATCAGAGTCATACATCGTAAGTGTTTGGAGACAAATAGAACAGGACATCATACACATCAAATGATTTCAAATTTGATTGTCAATGAGGTACCATGTACCTCATCAGTTACCCTGCAAACCAAACATTCCAATTAACAATGCTACTAATCATTCCTATGTTGTGATTGTCCACATTGTAAGTCAGGACAAGTAGACGGAGGGGGAAAAAACACACAACTGGATGCCGGAGATAAAAGAGTGTGAGCACTTTACAACTACTTACTACACCTCCCCCGACACAATAGCTCAGACATAAAAGCTTCACTGTCCAATGACGAGATCTCGTAAACCAAAGTGACTCACTACAGAAGGTTGGAATTTTGTTAAAGGTTGGATGGATTGGGGGGGGGGGGGAAGTAAAAGATCCAGGATCAGTGCGGGTCACTGGAACGTCTGCGTCAGGAAGTTAAGGCTGCCAGAGGAGACAGACAGACATTTCCACAAATTTGACACGACCGTCTAACTTTGACCTCCGACGGTAGGCGTGTGGTGGGAACAAGCTAGCTGCTGTCTTCACATTATGAAAATGCAAAGCAGATTTGTGGTGAAAAGATGCAGAAACTATTTCCAATTAGGATAAATGTCAACACTTCATTATTACATCAAGCAATTTGTAACAACATTGCCAGATATTCATCTTACAATACAAGTACAGTAAGTTTAACTTCAGACTGAAATCAGCATTTGTAATCGTAAACACTTGATTTAAAGGAAACCCAAACCATCATAGATGTACACAGTATACACTCTGTACATGTGCTGAAAGCAAAATACACAGTTTGTTTTTGTTATCAACAGACTGCATATAAACAAAACAAAGCAGTTTGTCGACAAACTGTCCATATACAATACATCAAAATGAATCACAAATAATTATGGGCACGACAACTTTCATGCCTGCTGGCCGTGGGCAAGTAAACTCATTGTCGGGCAAGCATTTCAAGCAGACATTTTGACTGTTCACAGTGTCGGGATCTTGGTGAGAAAAGAGATCTGTTGTAATGCTCTGTGATTAATGGAAAGTTCAACATGATAAACAACATCTGGTAAGTCTGTAAATAATAAATGTTGCTTGACTCACTGCATAAACTCTGAAACAGAGTGAAAACTTCAACATCTAGAGCAAATAGGCAGCAATACACCCACTCTTTGACATATTATACATACTGACAAAAATAGAAGTTTCCAGCTCTTGGTGAGAATTTGTTGTCATGATAACAGAATGGAAGGCAATGAAAATTGTGACAAAATGTGAATGTCATTTGAAGAGCTTGTTATATCCTCAGGAGCTACAATGTATGTACCCATGGGTGCTTCACAGACCTGTGGGAGAAAACAAAAAATTAATCCCGATAAATTGCATTAGGCTTTAAAGTCCCATACATACATTTGTAGTTTTGATGTGATATACTAGATAATCAGAGCACATGGGTTAGGTCTCATCACGTTGCATCATAAATGAAAGCATTCAATCAAGTCAAACTCTACAGGAACACAGTATGTGTTGAGATTCCTCTTTGGTAGGTGTTCTGTAGAACTGTGTGAGAAAAGGATTAAAAGTAAAAAACAAGGAAAATGCTTGACAGAAGTCAAACGCTTTGAAATGTACCATTTTATAAGGCATATTTGGGTGAAGTCATAAAGTACAAAAACATCACACAGCATACATACACATGCACAGCATGTACACATGATATCTCTGCACATTGTGTCTGACCGACCAATGGATAAAAAGATGAACTGTACAATGTATACCTTGCAATTCCACAGGAAGACACGACTCTTGAAAGAGCTCATGGCATCTCTTCCTGGTTGGATACTTACATGGTACTGCTGCCAGGCTTCCATCTGTCTCCTGCGTTTGAGGAAGATGTCGCTGGGAATGCTCTCGATGATGTGCACACTGTGTACCTTCTTCTCCGCGGCGGAGTTCTTGCGGCCCTTCGAGGACCGGTATTGCACTGACGACCGGTGGGACAGGCGGGGCTGCGTGCCCGTGCTGCCGCTGCTCCCGTTGCTGCTCCGCGTGCTGCTCCCGCTCGTGCTCCCGCTGATGCTGGCCCCGCTCGGCACGCTCTGGTAGCCGCCATTCTGGCCCGGCATCGCGCAGGGGCTGGGCTTGTTCGTGATCCACGTATCGATGGGAGTCAGCGGGTCTGGCCCGCTTGAGCTAGCAGACGAAGACTGCCCCATGGTAAAAATTCTCCTCTTCACTTTAATCTCCACACTTTCTCCTTCCACCACAAATACGTCAAGTTGCGAGAGAGACCAACGGGTAGATTTCTCGCAACACTTTCTTTGACAGTCAAGTTTCCGATGAAATACTGTTGCTGTGATTGTCACATGTCTCTAGCGAAAGGCAGGTTCTTAGCTTGTCAGAATATTCCCTTCATTTACCGGTATAATCCATTCTCACGGTGGTCCTCCACTTCACCGGTTCTCCCCGTCCTATCCATCGGGGATACCAATATCCAACAGAGCTGATGCTGGCGAAACTTCTAACAATTCCTCGTGGTTAACAGGATCCACAAATTGGATATCCTCCAGGTCGCACAAAAAAAAAAAGGAAAATGGGGGGGAAAATATCTTACACGCTGCCACCACTTGTCCCTGAGAACTGTGCTGAGAACTGTGCGGCTGCCGTCAAGCGCGGTAATCACCCCTCGCCATCCTCGTCCCTGGCAGAGTGTGCCCGGTATTGGGCAACATCAAAAGAGGCAGTCCTGTTGCCGGGGGATATCGATCCTATTCAATTACTGGAGGCCCGATGACAAGTCCCCCCACCGCCCATCAGCTGAAAGGGGTGAAAGGTCAAGTTAGGCAGTATGGCTGTCCACAGGTGGCTGGTATGTGGTTCCCGTCTTTTCATCCGGTGCCGGCGCGGCAACTCAAACTGAGAGGGGATTTTCACCTTTTGGAGAAATAGTCGGAAGAGCATTCAGTGTAGAGACATACACCTAATCGTGACTTTGGATTGCAGTAAATGATGCCCAGTTTTTGCCTGAAAACTTTGAAGTTCAAAGTCCGAAAACTGAAATCTATCTGATGGCCATTATCAACTCATGGTTTTGTTTTGACTGGGATTTCCAGAGTGTTGATTGCAATTTTGAATGAGTTGAACAGGTACATTAACTTTGATCTGGCTATGTGGTGGCCATGTGTTCTTGTAAGATTTGCCTCATCGAACTTATGACAACAGAAAGAGAGTACACATACACTGAACACCATATATACCCCTTTAATAGGAAAATACATAAAGTAGACTGCCCTAGTAGAAAGTACTTGAAATGCCCCAAAATGAATCATCTTTACCACAAAAGCCAGATTTCGGAAACACAAATCATACCAAAACAAAAACTCAACAGATTATGAGGTCATGTCCATTTGAATGTCATCGTATCGTCTGGCATCCAATCCCAAAGGCTATTTTTGAAAACTTCGACAGTAGTTTTGGTCACTCAATTGTGACAGCTCTTGCACTGTAATTCTACTTTTACGCTGTACCACAAATGGTCCCCAAAATAATTACTTCTATGATGTTATGTAAAGGGGCATCCTTCACTGTTAAGGTAGATATAAAGTCAACCATTGGCAAAGACACCCCAAAACAAATTCAGAAATTTATGGGAGCGATGTAAAAAGATCAAGTGACTACTGTGGCTTTTTTGCAATGCCCAGTGGAAGCAATTTGGGACGATATACTGACATTCAGACGGTCAGAATATGTTACATCGCTTGTATAGATCGTCTCAGAGTTGTCAATTGCGTATCGTTATAGTATTTGATTGCTTTTTTCAATGAATAATTCTACTTTTGAGTATTTCCTAACAACAACAAAAAAAGACGAAAAGGAGAGAAAAATTGAAATGTAAGGAAGGATACTGGGGATCACCGGTCATGATTC